>NC_141877.1:283611029-283912195 GCF_056163025.1 Triticum urartu
TATCCAGGTGATGCTAATCTGCCGGATTCTTCCGTGTCAGCGCCGAAGCTGCCCTTTATGGGAGTTCAATTCGAAGAAGCACCAGACCCTGAAAAGGCTCTTTGATACTTCTCATGAAGGGGCCTGGAAGTTGCTCTTTAAGGGCAACGAGAAGCCACCGGCCATGGACTCAGACCGTGGTCACAATTGCAACCGCCCCGCCAGCAAGGTATGTTACTTTTGACGTACTCCCAACTTAAATGTGTCGAGGATGATGCCTGAGATCTTAGTATTGCTCTCTCAGGACTCAGTGGAGAGGGCGAAGTAGATCCAGTGTCCGGCTCCATTGCCCGAAGAACCAGTCATCCCACACTTGGCGAAGATGCTGGTACCGGCACCCTATACGGCACCGGAGAAGAAGGTCAGGAAGAAGGCCAAGGGGGCCAAGAGTGGCCCCCGTTGCAAGGGCACTTCAGACGTGACGTCCGAAGACAAGAGGCCCATTCTCTGTCCCTGAGGACAACGACGAGGAAGAGGAGGAGGAGGAAAACAACCCTCCTCCAGAGGAGAAGAAGAAGAAGAGGGTAGCCTCGGCACATCTGGAGGCGAAAGCGCCCAAAAAGGGGAAGGGCACCCCAGCGGTCGACACCGCGTGGGACGTTGACAGTAGCCCGGAACGTCGCCCCCGTACTAGGCCCCAGGCCGCATCGTACGTGACATGGCTTATTCATGCGCACATCCAGCCCTTTCGTTTTTATTATTCTAACATGGTTAATCCACATTATTGCTGTCCGACCCGTGACCTTATCCAGCGATCCTCATCTGGAGGTTCGTTGGCTCCGTCGGAGATAGCGAGCATGTCGCCACCGCCTGCTTACTCCCCTGGGGCCAGGGACGACACCGAAGTGTTATCCCGGAGGACCGCTCCAAGGGGAGGAGCCTAGGATGTTGTCCGGGAGGCACCACAAGGCGGGACCTCCACTTCCGAACACATGGGGGAGTCAATCCCCATGGAGACTGGCAAAGAGGGCCGTGTCCAGTTCGGCCCTCAGCCAAATATGATTCCGGAGACCAATATGGCTCCGGAGTCGGGCGAGCAGCCCCCTTTGAAGGAGGGGGGTGCGTCGCCTCCACCGGTGGCTCCTATCCATCCAGGAGCGCCAGATGACCTGATGGGGGCGCTACGAAGCGCATCCGTCGTGGACGAGCACCGTATCCATATGGGTGCAGTGATCGAGAAGGTTTAGTCCACCAAGAGTGGACTGAATGAAGCCTGCAGCAGCCTGTTAACAGGTTTCGAGGTAAGAAAGAGAAAAACCCCGTATAGTCCGTAGCCCCTAAGACGTTGTCCGGTGTTCAGCGAGGAGAACCGGACAGGGGATCAATCCTTAATCATAATAGGCTGACTGAATATGTATTGATAAGAAGGCGTCCCTGTTGGCCGCGACGTCGCATGCTGCCGAAGTCTGCGAGCTGAAGCGGAGGCTGGAGCGGACCAGGAACGAGCTCGGCGAGGTTAAGGTTCGGCTCCAGGAGAAGCAAGGTGACGAACGACTTGTTATATGTTCGGGAAGGGATAAACACTTTATATTGACAGCAGTATTGTGATATGTGCAGAAGCCGCGACCGAAGTCGAGGCCCTGAGGAAGGCCCAGGGCGAGGCCGAGGAGCAGGCTGTCCAGCAGCAAGCCACCCGTAAGAAGCTAAATGCCCGGGTCAAAGAAGTCCACTAGGAGCTCCAAGATGCGGTGAAAAAATGCGAGGCCTTGGAGCATGATGCGTCGGTTCGAGGGACCGAACTCACCAAGGATCGTCAGAGCACAGAGACCGCACGGAATGAGGCCCAGGCCACCCTCCAGGAGATCCAGTAGGCCAAGAAGATCACGGCGGGTAAGGCATTTAAGATGCAAAGCAAGTATGCGGAGAAGTGGTACCTTTTACTAACCCGGGTTCGGAGTTCCCCGGGTGCTTTTGCGGATTTGCCACGCAGTGTATTAGACGTTGTGGAGTTCTATCGAGCCGAAGGAGGGGGTTCTTCGGAGAGGCTCTTCTGGTCGCAGTATGCGGCGCTAGAGCATCTCATATCCTTCACCGATCAGCTGAAACAGCTGGTGGAGCTGCATAGGGTGGCTGAACTAGCCATCAAGGATTTGATAATCCGGCTGTGGCCAGCCGAAGCTATGCCTAGCAGCTACTTCGGACTCGTGAGACGGATGGTGAACGTCTATCCTCGGCTGGACGTTATCAAGCGCTCCGTCTGTATTGAAGGTGCCCGTATAGCTTTCACTCGCTGTAAGATGTGGTGGGCGAAGATGAACGTTGTTGAAGTCGCCAGCGGGCCGCCAGAGGGCAAGGAGCACCACACACCCGAGCGATATTTCGAGGATGTCATAGAAGGGTCTCGACTTGTGGCGGCGCAATGTTCGCGAGACATTGTATTTGAATAAATGTATTCATGTTGCCTTTGTATCATGGGAACAAAGTTAGTTTTTGTGAAGTAATTTTATTATGCTTTGAATTGTTTCCTCCTGTGCGGCTGTGTTGTGTGTAATCTGAGGGTTGGCTAGTCGTCGGCTTCTGCCCTCACGTAGATAGTACGAAGGTGCTCGGGATGGAATCTAAACAATCTTGATCCAATTACATGGTCCTTTGAAGGAGTTGTTTAGCGCAACGAACAAGGCAATCAGACTTTATGGCTTTAACGCCCTCACTTAGCCATAGGAGTTTTATAATAAAGCATGGGCGCAGCCCCTGGTTTAAGCCAGAGTACTGTCAGCATCTGATCGGGAAGTGCCGGTCTCTCGCGTAACGCGGAAAAAATCTCCAACAATTTATAACCCTCGAGTAGATGACCGGCTCTCGCCACATCATGACAGTCAGTTTTCGGTTTTCTCTACTGAGGTGCTTGTCTGGTCAAAGCCAGGGCACACTCGCAGTAGTTCTCCCTTTACTACCCTAGCCGATGGAGCGGAACGTAGGGTAGCAAGCACAGGAGCTGGGCAACCCAACTATTGACCAAAGACATGATTCGGAGCCAATGCATATAATGCTAAATTCGGGGTGCCGAACTTATATATAAGAAGTGTTCGGACTGTGCTGCTGTATTGTGGGGCGATAGGTAGCCCCTGGCGATTATGAAACGTAAAAGAGTGTCGATGCAGCAAATAGGCAGATCGAAACAAAATGAGGTAAGAAGCGAAAACCACAGGAAGTGGGCCACGAACCATTTTTATTATAACTGGATGGATACGTCAAGGTGTATCTTGTACAGATGGTGCGAGAAGTGTCCGGCCATTTAACATGCCAGAATCAATAGGGCGCAGCGTGCGGGTCCTGAGAAATAAGTATGGATACCATCAAGAAGAACGTATAAAGGTTACCCTACACACATGTGTTGCCTGCCTCCGTTGTATTTCAATCCTTCTAAAGGACTTGACGTCAGGCCCGCGGAAAAAGGTGCGTGAAACAAGAAAAAGAAGTAAAAGTATGTCTGTCCGGGATCGGTCTAGCCAAATTGTAGACCCCGGGTTATCTCGTGCCTCCGTCGATGTCCATGGAATTTTGAGCGCATAATTGTGTACGCGTGGTGCGAATGCCACTACCTCGATGGTGCTAGGACGGAGGCCGAATTGCTAATCGAGCTCTGACGGGCCGCGCTGTCCTGTTGCAGTGTAGTCCGGACCCTCTTGATGGTGTCCAGGGGCTTGGCAGCTGGATTATGATGCTGCTTGAGAAGGCCGCTCTGTATTTCTGCTGCTAAGGTGGCGGTTTGCTCCTCCGTTCGGAGGGAGCGTTCCGTATTGCCATTGACAGGTATGACGCCGCGTGGACCGGGCATCTTGTGGTTGAGATAAGCATAGTGTGGCAGTGCGTTAAATCTAGCAAACGCGGTTCGTCCGAGCAGTGTGTGGTAGCCGCTGCAGAAGGGGACGATATCGAAGATTAACTCTTTGCTTCGGAAGTTGTCCGGAGAACTGAAGACCACCTCCAGCGTGATTGAGCCTGTACAATGGGCCTCTACACCTGGTATGACTCCTTTAAAGGTAGTCTTTGTTGGTTTGATTCATGAGGAATTAATGCCCATCTTCCGTACTGTATCCTGATACAGCAGGTTGAGGCTGCTTCCGCCATCCATCAGGACTCGTGTTAGGTGGAATCCGTCGATGATTGGGTCCAGGACCAGTGCGGCCCAACCACCGTGACGAATCTAGTCGGATGATCTCGTCAATCAAAGGTGATCAGAAATGACGACCACGGATTGAACTTTGGGGCGACTGGCTCTACCGCATAGACGTCCCTGAGTGCTCATTTGCGCTCCTTTCTGGGGATGTGCATGGCGTATATCATGTTCACCGTTTTTACTTGGGGGGGGGGGGGTGATTTCTTCTATCCCCCGGTGTTCGGCTGCCGGGGCTCTTCATCCTCATCCTCACTTTGTGATCCCTTTTCTTTGTTTTCAGCATTTAACTTGCCGGCCTGCTTGAAGACCCAACAATCCCTGTTGGTATGATTGGCTTGCTTATCCGGGGTGCCATGGATTTGGCATGGACAGTCGAGTATGCGGTCCAGGCTGGAAGGTCCTTCATTGTTTCTTTTGTAGGGTTTCTTCCGTTGGCCGGACTTGGAGCAACTGAATCCGACGTTGACTGTGGTGTCTTCGGTGTTGTCGCCATTGCTTCTCTGTTTGTGTCTATTGCACCGGAGCTTGCCAGTGCTGTTCTTTGCCTCGGTGGGGCCTGCCTCACTGGTTGTATTTTTGCTACGAGCCAGCCAGTTGTCCTCACCTACGCAAAAGCGTGTCATGAGTGCCGTAAGGGTTGCCATTGACTTCAGCTTTTCTTGTCCGAGGTGGCATCCTAGCCATTCGTCATGGATGCTGTGTTTGAAGGCTGCTACGGCTTTGGCATCCGGACAGTCAACGATCTGGTTCTTTTTGGTTAGGAACCTAGTCCAGAATTTTTTGGCTGATTCTCCGTGTTGTTGAACTATGTGGCTTAGGTCATCGGCATCTGGTGGCCGGACATAAGTTCCTTGGAAGTTGCCGAGGAAAGGCTCTTCCAAGTCCTCCCAGCTGCCGATGGAGTTCTCGGGCAGGCTATTTAACCAGTGTCGAGTTGGTCCTTTGAGATTTAATGGGAGGTATTTGATGGCGTGGAGGTCGTCTCCTCGAGCCATGTGGATGTGGAGGATGAAATCCTCGATCCGTACTGCAGGATCAGTTGTGTCGTTGTATGGTTCAATATTGACAGGCTTGAACCCCTCGGGGAATTCGTGATCCAGCACCTCGTCTGTGAAGCAGAGAGGGTGTGCGGCACCTCTATAGCGGGCCGAGTTACAGCGTATCTCCGACGGCGTTCGTCTGTGGTCATCGGCCCAGGTGTGATTAAGTTTGTCGCGTCCGAATAGGTAGCTGTCGCGCCGAGTATGGAAACATCCTCGCGATCGGTATATAGATCTGTTGTGTCCTTCTCTATTGTCCAATTCTTGCCGAAGATCGTATGTATGGTCCCGAACTAGTCTGTCCCTGTTTTTGTGAGGAGGTGGGGCGGGCTACTGTTCGGCCTGAGTTGCCGCTTTATCCCGACCACAGGGTGGCCATTCAGCCGCCATGTCCCGACCACGTGGTGGTCGGTCCGCATTACGCGAGGGAGATATGTGCTCTGGTGCCTCCTCATCGAATTGAGGTAGTAGTCTGCGTTTCGGGTAGCTCTTGGCTGGGCGGTTAAGGCCGTGTTCCTCGGTTGTCAGGACATCTGTCCATCTGTCGACGAGCAGGTCTTATTCAGCTTGAAGCTGTTGTTGTTTCTTTTTCAGGCTCCTTGCCGTGGCTATGAGCTGAAGCTTAAAGTGCTCCTGCTCGAGAGGATCCTCAGGCACGATGAAGTCTTTGTTGCCGAGGCTTGTCTCCTCCTCGGAGGGTGGACGGTAACTATCATCTCCCGAGCCATCTTCTATGGCCTGTTCGTCAGGGTTGTCTTGCCTGCTGTCGTGTTCCTGTTCAGATGTAGCCTCGACAGGATCTTCATTGTTTTTGGTGTCGCCTAGAGTACTATTTTCTCCGGTACCAGTGTTGTCGTCCTTTCAGCAGCGGGGCTTGGGGTCTGCGTTTGGGCCACCGATGCTTGGACTGTGTCTCGGAGGTTTTATTCGCATCTGGCTCTTCTTTGTCGTCACTAGATTCTTTAGGCGTATCAACCATGTACACGTCGTACGAAGAGGTAGCCGTCCAACGACCAGTGAATGGCAGGTCTTGGCCTTGCCCCTTGTCGGGATCATCATCAATACCGTCGATGTCTTCGGAGCCATAGTCAAGCACGTTGGTTAAGTCATCGACGGTGGCTATGAAGTGGGTGGCGGGTGGGAAGCAAAATTTCTCATCATCCGTCTCTAGCTGGAACCAGACATAGTTCGGCTGGGAGTCCTTCTCCAAGGACAAATTCTTTAAAGATTTTAGCACGTCACCCAAAGGCGAGTGCTGGAAAACGTCAGCGGCGCTAAACTCGAAGATCGATAACCGATCTAGCTTGGTGTCCGCGGGCGTACACATTCCAGAACTTATAGCCGGAGACGAGTCCGAAGTTCCGTTAAAGCAAATATTGCAGGGCGCCGAGTCCATGTGCGGCTCGAACGCCGCGGACTTTGAAGCCTCGGATGGCTCGATCTGCTTCGGCTCTAAGGTCGTTGCAGCCCCAGGAACCATCTCCTGGGTGTGATCCGATGACAGATTTAACTCACGCTCATCGGGATGAGGGGGAGCGATCGCCGCGGGCTCAAATCCCTCAAAGATCAGGACTCCACAGATGTTCGTGGCATAATTCAGGCTATCGAATCCGACCTGATGGCCAGGGGCGTAGCTGTCAATCTGCTCCAGATGGCCAAGCGAGTTGGCCTGTAGTACGAAGCCGCCGAATACGAAGATCTGTTTGGGGAGGAAGATTCCTCCCTGGACAGCATCATTATTGATGATTGAAGGGGCCATCGAACCTTTTGTCGACGGCACAGTGGAACTCTCAATGAAAGCACCAATGTCGGTGTCAAAACCGACGGATCTCGGGTAGGGGGTCCCGAACTGTGCGTCTAGGATCGATGGTAATAGGAGATGGGGGACACAGTGTTTACCCAGGTTCGGGGCCTCTCTATGGAGGTAAAACCCTACGTCCTGCTTGATTGATATCGATGAATATGAGTGTTACAAGAGTGGATCTACCACGAGATCGTAATGGCTAAACCCTAGAAGTCTAGCCTATGTGGGTATGGTAATGAGTATATGTGGTGTCCTTTCCGGACTATCCCCTTCGGTTTATATAGACACCGAGGGGATCTAGAGTTTACGTGGAGTCGGTTACATAAGAAGGAATCTTCGACCGCCAAGCTTGCCTTCCACGCCAAGTAGAGTCCAATCCGGACACGGTGTAGTCTTCGGCCTTCATGTCTTCACAGCCCATCAGTCCGGCCCAAAGGATAATAGGCCGAACGCCCGAGGACCCCTTGGTCCAGGACTCCCTCAGTAGTAGCCATGTCTCACATGTGGAATGTCTTAGTTTTGAGAGGAGTGAGTTCACCTTAGTTTCGATAGCCCTTGCTTGAGCTCTAGTGATTGGTCCATGTGGTGTTGTGGGAGAGGAAGGTAGGTCCACGGGAATGACTGTAGGATGCTCCACATCATCTCCCCCCTCCCCTTGGGAAAGATCTGACTTCGGATCGAAAGCCTCATCACCATGGTAGGGAGAGAGATCTTTGATGTTGAAGATGTCGCTCATGGAGTACTTGTCGCGTGGGATGTCAATCTTGTAGCATTGTTGTTGTAGCGTTCAAGCACCTTGAAGGTTTCATCGGCTCAAGGTAGAAGCTTGGACTTGCATTCATTGGGGAAGCGGTGCTTGCGAAGGTGTAGCCACACAAGATCTCCAATGTGGAATATCATCGGTTGCTTGTTGATGTTGAACTTGGTCCCGAGTCGTTGTACTTGGCGCTCTATTGTTTGTCTTGTATCTTCATGCACCTTCTTGAGATAGTTTGCATGCACTCACATCCATGTTGATGCGCTCTTGTAGTGGTAGCGGTAGAATGTCCAATTGTGACAATGGATTGAAACCATAGACGACCTCAAAGGGGGACTTGTCGGTAGTCGAATGTCTTGCTCGATTATAGGCGTACTGGCGATGGGTAAGTACTCCTCCCACTCATTGATGTTCTTCTTAATCAACACACGTAGGAGAGTGGATAGCGTCCGATTCGTGACCTCCATTTGGTCGTCAGTTTGTGGGTGGCAGGCCAAAGAGAATAAGAGCTTGATTTCGAGCTTGGCGCATAGGGTCCTCCAAAAGTAACTTAGGAACTTGACATCGCGGTCCGAGAATATAGTCTTTGGCACTCCATGTAGACACAAAATATCCCTACAAAAGATTTTAGCAACATGTGAAGCATCGTCTATCTAGTTTGGAATAAAATGTGCCATCTTAGAGAAACGCTCCACAACAATGATACTTCTCCAACGTATATATAATTTTTGATTGTTCCATGCTATTATATTATCTGTTTTGGATGTTTTATATGCATTAGTATGTTATTTTTTATTAATTTTGGGAGTAAACTATTAACCTAGAGCCCAATGCCAGTTTCTATTTTTTCCTTGTTTTTTTAGATTCACAAAAAATGAATCACTACTGGAATCAGGATCTTTGCCGTCTGCCAGCTCTTTGCGATCTGCTAGCTGATGGCAAAGAAGGTATTTTCCATCAGCTTACAGAAAACTAACGACAAAGAAAGAGTTGACGACAAAGATCATGTTTGCCGTCAGCCAGCTCTTTGCCGTCTGCTAGCAGACGCCATAGAAGCTTTGCCGTTTGCTAGCAGACGGCAAAGAGGGTGGGTGGCCCACTAACGAGAACCACCTAACGGCCATATCTTTGTCGTCTACTAGCAGACGACAAAGAGCGTAGCCAACCTAATGGTCATTCCCCAGCCCCACCCCACTAGCTATGCTCTTTGTCATCTGCTAGCAGACGGCAAAGAGTTGTGACCTAATTAAAAAGCGGCCACCGCCCACGCCCCACCCGCTCTCTCTCTCTCTCCCCTCACCTCACCCGCACCGCCGCCCCTGTGCCCGAGCCTCCCCCGACCCCAAGGCACCCCAGTGCCCTGCCCCGCCCTGCCCCGCTGCCCCGCCGCTCAGGCTTCCCGCCGCCTCCTCCACCACCGCTGGAGCCAAGGTGAGTTTTTTTGTTATTTACAATTCTTTGCTGTTTAGGTTTAGGTGTTATTAATAGGTTTAGGTTAGTGGTAGGTTTAGGTTAGTGGTAAGTTTAGGTTAGTGCTAGGTTTAGGTTTAGATAATTCAAAGAAGAAGAAAGTAGAAAAAAGAGGAATAAGTAGAAGAAGAGGAAAAAGGAAAAAAGGAAGAGGTTCGTGGATCACCGGCCGCCGAGGGGATAGATGGTGGAGCCAGTGGGTCCTGCCAGTCCCGACGCCGTCGCCCATGCCGAGAATCCCCCGGCCCGAGTGCTGACCCGTCAAACGTGCGCCGGCATACCAGAGGGCGCCCGGGGACGAGCGGGTTAGGGGGTTCCTCGATGTCGATGGAACCCTAAATAGAAAGTATCATCGGTGCGAGATACATGTGGCCGTCAATGTCGAACACTACATCCACGTCCCACAAGTGACACCGGCATCCGGCGTCCCGCTGCAACTGTTCTCGGGGTTGATGACGGTCGAACACCTTGGCGAATTTGTCTTGCAGCCTCTGCGATGACAATTAAAAGCCAAGTGTTGAAACTTGAAACACCCAAACTGACTCAAGTCGGTTTGGTTGTTTGAAGTTTCAAAACTTGGCTTTAGTCCTCATTGCATAGGCTACCAGACAAATTCACCAAGGTGTTTGACCATCATTGGACCCCAGAACTATTGCTGCGGGACGCCGGGCGCCGGCGTCACTTGTGGGACGTGGATCTGAAGGAAATATGCCCTAGAGGCAATAATAAAGTTGTTATTTATATTTCCTTATATCATGATAAATGTTTATTATTCATGCTAGAATTGTATTAACCGTAAACTTGATACATGTGTGAATACATATACAAAAGAAAGTGTTCCTACTATGCCTCTACTTGACTAGCTCGTTAATCAAAGATGGTTAAGTTTCCTGACCATATACATGTGTTGTCATTTGATGAACGATATCACATCATTAGGAGAATGATGTGATGGGCAAGACCCATCCGTTAGCTTAGCATAATGATCATTAAGTTTTATTGCTATTGCTTTCTTCATGACTTATACATATTCCTTTGACTATGAGATTACACAACTACCGAATACCGGAGAAACACCTTGTGCGCTATCAAACGTCACAACGTAACTGGGTGATTATAAAGATTCTCTACATGTGTCTCCGAAGGTGTTTGTTGGGTTGGCATAGATCGAGATTAGGATTTGTCACTCCGAGTATCAGAGAGGTATCTCTGGGCCCTCTCGGTAATGCACATCATGATAAGCATTGCAAGAAATGTGACTAATGAGTTGGTTACGAGATAATGCATTACGGAACGAGTAAAGAGACTTTCCGGTAACGAAATTGAACTAGGTATGAGGATACCGACGATCGAATCTCGGGCAAGTAACATACCAATGACAAAGCGAATTACATATGTTGTCACTGCGATTTGACCAATAAAAATCTTCGTAGAATATGTAGCAACCAATATGAGCATCCAGGTTCCGCTATTGGTTATTGACCGGAGATGTGTCTCGGTCATGTCAACATAGTTCTCGAACCCATAGGGTCCGTACGCTTAACGTTTGATGACGATTTGTATTATGAGTTATGTGTTTTGGTGACCGAAGATTGTTCGGAGTCCCGGATGAGATCACGGACATGACGAGGAGTCTCGAAATTGTCGAGAGTTAAAGATTGATATATTGGAAGATGGTATTCGGACACCGGAATGGTTTCGGAGTGGTTCGGGTATTTTTCAGAGCACCGAGGGGTTACCAGAACCCCCCGGGGAAGTAATGGGCCTACATGGACCATAGGGGAGAGAGGAGGCAGCCCACAAGGGGTGGCCACGCCTCCTCCCATGGGGAGTCTGAATTGGACTAGGGGAGGGGGCACGCCCCCTTTCCTTCTCCTCCGCCCTCTCCCTTCCCCTTTCCCCCTCCATAAGAAAGGAAGGGGGGAGAATAGGACTTGGAGTCCTATTCCATTTCCCCCCATGGCGCCCCCTAGGGCCGGCTGCCTCCTCCCCTCCTTCTTTATATACGAGGGTAGGGGGCACCCCCAAACACAACAGTTGTTCTCTTAGCCGTGGGCGGTGCCCCCTCCACTGTTTACTCCCCTGGTCATAGCGTCGTGGTGCTTAGTCAAAGCCTTGCGCGGATCACATCACCATCATCGTCACCGCGCCATTGTGTTGACAAAACTATCCCTCGACCCTCTGCTGGATCAAGAGTTCGAGGGACGTCATCGAGTTGAACATGTGCTGACCTCGAAGGTGCCATACGTTTGGTACTAGATCAGTTGGATCGTGAAGACGTTCGACTACATCAACCGCGTTAACCTAACGCTTCCGCTTTCGGTCTAGAGGGTACGTGGACACACTCTCCCCATCTCATTGCTATGCATCTCCTATATAGATCTTGCGTGATCGTAGGATTTTTTTAAATTAGATGCTACGTTCCCCAAGAGTGGCATCTGAGCCAGGTGTATGCGTAGATGATATGCACGAGTAGAACACAAAGAGTTGTGGGCGATAATGGTCATACTGCACTCATCAATGGAAATTCTCATGGCTTTGAGAGACTCATTGATGTCATGATTAGGTGGAATAGATCTAAGTTTCAAAGAATCAACGTCAAGAGAAATTCTATCCACGTTCCTAGCCAACTCATCAATCTTAGGCAATTTTTCTTCAACCAAAGCATTGAAATTCTTTTGCGAGCTCATGAATTCTTTAACAGTAGTCTCAAAATCATAGGGCATCTTATTAAAATTTCCATAAGATTTGTTGTAGGAATTACCATAATTATTAGAGTAATTATTAGGAAAAGGCCTAGAATTAAAGTTTCCTCTATATGCGTTGTTCCCAAAATTGTTCCTACCAACAAAATTCACATCCATAGATTCATTTTTATTCTCAATTAAAGTGACAAAGTCATATCATTAGGATCAGAAGAAACACTCTTATTAGCAAATAATTTCATCAGTTCATCCATCTTTCCACTCAAAACATTAATCTCTTCAATCGAATGCACTTTTTTACTAGTGGATCTTTCGGTGTGCCATTGAGAATAATTAACCATAATATTATCTAGGAGTTTAGTAGCTTCTCCTAAAGTGATTTCCATAAAAGTGCCTCCCGCAGCCGAATCTAAAAGATTTCTAGAAGCAAAATTCAATCCGGCATAATTTTTTTGTATAATCATCCATAAATTCAAACCATGTGTAGGGCAATTACGTATCATTAATTTCATCCTCTCCCAAGCTTGTGCAACATGCTCATGATCAAGTTGCTTAAAATGCATAATATCATTTCTAAGAGATATGATCTTAGCGGGAGGAAAATACTTAGAGATAAAAGCATCTTTCGCACTTATTCCATGAACCAATACTATTTTTAGGCAAAGAAGAGAACCAAGTTTTAGCATGATCTCTAAGGGAAAACGGAAATAGCTTCAATTTAACAATTTTCATTATCCACATCTTTCTTCTTCTGCATATCACACAAATCAACAAAGTTGTTTAGATGGGTAACAACATCTTCACAAGGAAGGCCAGAAAATTGATCTTTCATGACAAGATTCAAGAAAACGGCATTAATTTCACAAGATTCAACATCGGTAATAGGAGCAATCAAAGTGCTAATAAAATCATTGTTGTTGGTATTGGAAAAGTCACATAATCTAGTATTATCTTGAGCCATCGTGACAAACAATCAATCCAACATACAATCACATGAGAATCAAGCGAAAGAAGGCGAACGAAAAAGGGGCAAATAAAATGGCAAAGGTGAAGTGGGGGAGAGGAAAACGAGAGGTGAATGGAAAATAATGTAATGCGAGGGAGAAGAGTTTATGATGGGTACTTGGTATGTCTTGACTTGAGCATAGATCTCCCCGGCAACGGAGCCAGAAATCCTTCTTGCTACCTCTTGAGCATGCATTGGTTTTCCCTTGAAGAGGAAAGGGTGATGCAGCAAAGTAGCGTAAGTATTTCCCTTAGTTTTTAAGAACCAAGGTATCAATCCAGTAGGAGATAACATGCAAGTCACCTAGTACCTGCACAAACAATCAAGAACCTCACAACCAACGTGATAAAGGGGTTGTCAATCCTTTCACGGTCACTTGTGAAAGTGAGATCTGATAAAGATAGTAAGATAAATATTTTTTGTATTTTGTTGTATAGATTGGAAAGTAAAGATTGCAACACAGTAAACGAGATGCGAGTAAATAAAAAGAGATGTAATATAATAAGAAAGAGACCCGGGGGGCATAGGTTTCACTAGTGGCTTCTCTCATGATAGCATGTATTACGGCGGGTGAACAAATTACTCGAGCAATTGATAGAAGAGCGCATAGTTATGAGAATATCTAGGCAATAATTATGAATATAGGCATCACGTTCGTGTTAAGTATACCGAAATGATTCTGCATCTACTACTATTACTCCACACATCGACCGCTATCCAGCATGCATCTAGAGTATTAAGTTCATAAGAACAGAGTAATGCTTTAAGCAAGATGACATGATGTAGAGGGATAAACTCAAGCAATATGATATAAACCACATCTTTTTATCCTTGATGGCAACAATACAATATGTGCCTTGCTGCACCTACTGTCACTGGGAAAGGACACCGCAAGATTGAACCCCAAAGCTAAGCACTTCTCCCATTGCAAGAAAGATCAATCTAGTAGGCCAAACTAAACCGATAATTCGAAGAGACTTGCAAAGATATCAAATCATGCATATAAGAATTCAGAGAAAAACCAAATATTATTCATAGATAAACTTGATCATAAATCCAGAATTGATCGGATCTCGGCAAACACACCACAAAAAGTATTACATCGAATAGATCTCCAAGAACATCGAGGAGAACTTTGTATTAAGAACCAAAGAGAGAGAAGAAGCCATCTAGCTAATAACTATGGACCCAAAGGTTTGTGGTAAACTTCTCGCACATCATCGGAGAGGCTATGGTGTTGATGTAGAAGCCCTCCGTGATCGAATCCCCGTCCGGCAGATCACCGGAAAAGGCCCCAGATGGGATCTCATGGGTACAGAAGATTGTGGCGGTGGAAAAGTGGTTTTGTGGCTCCCCCTGATGTTTTTAGGGTATAAGAGTATAAATAGGCAAAAGAAGTACGTCAGTGGAGCTCCGTGGGGCCCACGAGGGTGGGGGGCGCGCCTACCCCCCTAGGCGCGCCCTCCTATGTCGTGGACGCTTCACAGAGTTCCAGACTTCCACTCCAAGTCTCCTAGTTTGTGTTTGTTCCAAGAAAGATCCTCGTGAAGGTTTCATTCCGTTTGATATTCCTTTTCTACGAAACACTAAAATAGGCAAAAAAAACAGAAAACGGCACTGGGCCTCCGGTTAATAGGTTAGTCCCAAAAATAATATAAAAGAGTATATTAAAGCCCATTAAACATCCAAAACAGATAATATAATAGTATGGAACAATCAAAAAATTATAGATACGTTGGAGACGTATCAAGCATCCCCAAGCTTAATTCCTGCTCGTCCTCGAGTAGGTAAATGATAAAAACGGAATTTTTGATGTGGAATGCTACCTAACATAATTATCAATGTAATTTTCTTTATTGTGGCATGAATGGTCAGATCCAAAAGATTCAAGACAAAAGTTTAATATTGACATAAAAATAATAATACTTCAAGCATACTAACCAAGCAATTATGTCTTCTCAAAATAACATAGCCAAAGAAATCTCATCCCTACAAAATCATATAGTTTGGCCATGCTTCATTTTCGTCACACAAAATGCTCCCATCATGCACTACCCCGATGACAAGCCAAGCAATTGTTTCATACTTTAGCATTCTCAAACTTTTTCAACTTTCACGCAATATATGAGCGCGAGCCATTAGTATAGCACTATAGGTGGAATAGAATGGTGGTTGTGGAGAAGACAAAAAGCAGGAAGATAGTCTCACATCAACTAGGCATATCAATGGGCTATGGAGGTGCCCATGGATAGATATCAATGTGAGTGAGTAGGGATTGCCATGCAACGAATGCACTAGAGCTATAAGTGTATGAAAGCTCAACAAAAGTAACTAAGTGGGTGTGCATCCAACTTGCTTGCTCACGAAGACCTAGGGCAATTTGAGGAAGCCTATCATTGGAATATACAAGCGAAGTTCTATAATGAAAAATTCCCACTAGTATATGAAAGTGACAACATAAGAGACCCTCTATCATGAAGATCATGGTGCTACTTTGAAGCACAAGTGTGGAAAAAGGAAAGTAACATTGCCCCTTCTCTCTTTTTCTCTCATTTTTTGTTTGGGCCTTTTTTATGGCCTCTTTTTTTTGTTCGGAGTCTCATCCCGACTTGTGGGGGAATCATAGTCTCCATCATCCTTTCCTCACATGGGACAATGCTCTAATAATGAAGATCATCACACTTTTATTTACTTACAACTCAAGAATTACAACTCGATACTTAGAAGAAAATATGACTATGTGAATGCCTCCGGCGGTGTACCGGGATGTGCAATGAATCAAGAGTGACACGTATAAAAAATTATGAAAGGTGGCCATGCCACAAATACGATGTCAACTACATGATCATGCAAAGCAATATGACTATGATGAAGCGTGTCATAATAAACGAAACAGTGGAAAGTTACATGGCAATATATTTCGGAATGGCTATGGACATGCCATAATAGGTAGGTATGGTGGCTGTTTTGAGGAAGGTAAATGATGGATTTATGGTACCGGCGAAATTTGCGCGGCACAAGAGAGGCTAGCAATGGTGGAAGGGTGAGAGTGCGTATAATCCATGGACTCAACATTAGTCATAAAGAACTCACATACTTATTGTAAAAATCTACAAGTCATCAAAACCAAGCACTACGTGCATGCTCCTAGGGGGATATATTGGTACGAAAAGACCATCGCTCGTCCCCGGCCGCCACTCATAAGGAAGGCAATCAAAGAACACCTCATGCTTCAAATTTGTCACACAACGGTTACCATACGTGCATGCTACGAGACTTGCAAACCTCAACACAAGCATTTCTCAATTTCACAATTGCTCAACTAACACGACTCTAATATCACCATCTTTATATCTCAAAACAATTATCAAGTATCAAACTTCTCATAATGCACTCTATATGAAAGTTTTTATTATACCCATCTTGGATGCCCATCATATTAGGACTAATTTTATAACCAAAGAAAATTACCATGATGTTCTAAAAGAATCTCAAAATAATATAAGTGAATCATGAGAGATCAATAATTTCTATAAAATAAAACCACCACCGTGCTCTAAAATGATATAAGTGAAGCACTAGAGTAAAATTATCTAGCTCAAAAGATATAAGTGAAGCACATAGAGTATTCTAATATATTCCGATCATGTGTGTCTCTCCCAAAAGGTATGTACAACAAGGATGATTGTGGTAAACTAAAAAGCTAAGACTCAAATCATACAAGACGCTCCAAGCAAAACACATATCATGTGGTGAATAAAAATATAGCCTCAAGTAAAGTTACCCATAGACGAAGACGAAAGAGGGGATGAATTCCGGGGCATACCCAAGCTTAGGCTTTTTTTGTACTTGAATTTTACCTTGGAGTGCCTTGGGCATCCCCAAGCTTAGGCTCTTGCCACTCCTTGTTCCAAAATCCATCAAATCTTTACCCAAAAACTTGAAAACGTCACAACACAAAACTTAACAAAAATCTCACGAGCTCCGTTAGTACAAGAAGTACTGTAATTAACTCATTATTTATTTATATTGGTGTTAAACCTACTGTATTCCAACTTCTCTATGGTTCATACCCCCCGATAGTAGCCATAGATTCATCAAAATAAGCAAATAACACACGTAAAACAGAATCTGTCAAAACAGAACAGTCTAAAGCAATCTGGAGGTTTCTAATACTTCTGTAACTCCAATTTTTTTGAAAAATTAGGACGGCCTAAATAATTTATATATTGATCTACTTCAATTGGAATTGGTATTTTATCGCTCTCTGGTAAAAACAGAAAATTATTTTCGAGAGCGCATACTTTCTGTTTTTTCAGCAAGATCAAACAACAATCACCCAAGAAGATCATGAATGCTTTACTTGGCACAAAGACTAATTAAAACATAAAGAACACAATCATAACAGAGGCTATATAAATTATTTATTACTAAACAGGAACAAAAAGTAAAGAACAAAAATAAAATTGGGTTGCCTCCCAACAAGCGCTATCGTTTAACGCCCCTAGCTAGGCATAAAAGCAAGAATAGATCTAGGTATTGTCATCTTTGGTATGCAATCCATAAGTGGCTCTCATAATTGATTCATAAGGCAATTTAATTTTCTTTCTAGGAAAGTGTTCCGTGCCTTTCCTTAAAGGAAATTGAAATCTAATATTTCCTTCTTTCATGTCAATAATTGCACCAATCGTTCTAAGGAAAGGTCTACCAAGAATAATAGGACATGTAGGATTACAATCTATATCAAGAACAATGAAATCTACGGGCACATAATTCCTATTTGCAACAATAGTAACATCAATAATCCTTCCCATAGGTTTCTTAATGGTGGAATCAGCAAGGTGCAAATTTAAAGAACAATCATCAAATTCGCGGAAACCTAACACATCACACAAAGTTTTTGGAATCGTGGAAACACTAGCACCCAAATCACACAAAGCATAGCATTAATAATCTTTAATCTTAATTTTAATAGTAGGTTCCCACTCATCATAAATTTTTCTAGGAATAGAAACTTCTAATTCAAGCTTTTCTTTATAGGATTGCATTAAAGCATCAACGATATGTTTATTAAAAGCATTATTTTGATCATAACCATGAGGAGAATTTAACACGGATTGCAACAAGGAAATACAATCTATCAAAGATCAATTATCACAATTAAATATCTTGAAATCCAAAATAGTGGGTTCATTTTTATGTAAAGTTTTGACCTCTTTAATCCCACTTTTATTGATTTTAGCATCAAGATCTAAAAACTCCGAATCATTGGGACGCCTTTTAACTAAAGTTAACTCATCTCCAGTCCCATCTTTATCAACATTCATATTGGAAAACAAAGATTTAACAGGAGACACATCAATCACTTTTAGATCTTCATCATTATTATCATGAAAACTAGAAGAACACGCTTTTAGAAAGCAATCTTTTTTAGCACGTATCCTAGCGGTTCTTTCCTTGCACTCATCAATGGAAATTCTCATGGCTTTGAGAGACTCATTGATGTCATGCTTAGGTGGAATAGATCTAAGTTTCAAAGAATCAACATCAAGAGAAATTCTATCCACGTTCCTAGCCAACTCATCAATCTTACGCAATTTTTCTTCAACCAAAGCATTGAAATTCTTTTGCGAACTCATGAATTCTTTAACAGTAGTATCAAAATAAGAGGGCATCTTATTGAAATTTCCATAAGAGTTGTTGTAGGAATTACCATAATTATTAGAAGAATTATTAGGAAACGGCCTAGAATTAAAGTTTCCTCTATATGCGTTGTTTCCAAAATTGTTCCTACCAACAAAATTCACATCCATAGATTCATTTTTATTCTCAATCAAAGTGGACAAAGGAATATCAATAGGATCAGAAGAAACACTCTTATTAGCAAACAATTTCATAAGTTCATCCATGTTTCCACTCAAAACATTAATCTCTTCAATCGCATGAACTTTTTTACTAGTGGGTCTTTCGGTGTGCCATTGAGAATAATTACCCATAATATTATCTAGGAGTTTAGTAGCTTCTGCTAAAGTGATTTCCATAAAAGTGCCTCCCACGGCCGAATCTAAAAGATTTCTAGAAGCAAAATTCAATCTGGCATAATTGTTTTTGTATAATCATCCATAAATTCAAACCATGTGTAGGGCAATTACGTATCATTAATTTCATCCTCTCCCAAGCTTGTGCAACATGCTCATGAACAAGTTGCTTAAAATTCATAATATTGTTTCTAAGAGAGATGATCTTAGCGGGAGGAAAATACTTAAAGATAAAATCATCTTTGCACTTATTCCATGAATCAATACTATTTTTGGCAAAGAATAGAACCAAGTTTTAGCACGATCTCTAAGGGAAAACGGAAATAATTTCAATTTAAAAATATCATTATGCACATGTTTCTTCTTTTGCATATCACACAAATCAACATAGTTGTTGAGATGGGAAGAGACATCTTGACTAGGAAGGCCAGAAAATTGATCTTTCATGACAAGATTCAACAAAGCAGCATTAATTTCACAAGATTCAACATCGACAATAGGAGCAATCAGAGTGCTAATAAAATCATTGTTATTGGTATTGGAAGTCACATAATTTAGTATTATCTTGAGCCATCATGACAAACAATCTATCCAACACACAATCACATGAGAAGCAAGCGAAAGAAGGCGAACGAAAAAGGGGCAAATAAAGCGGCAAAGGTGAAGTGGGGAAGAGGAAAAGGAGAGGCGAATGGCAAATAATGTAATGCGAGGGAGAAGAGTTTATGATGGGTACTTGTTATGTCTTGACTTGAGCGTAGATCTCCCTGGCAACGGCGCCAGAAATCCTTCTTGCTACCTCTTGGGCATGCATTGGTTTTCCCTTGAATAGGAAAGGGTGATGCAGCAAAGTAGCGTAAGTATTTCCCTTAGTTTTTGAGAACCAAGGTATCAATCTAGTAGGAGATCACACGCAAGTCACCTAGTACCTAAACAAACAATCAAGAACCTCGCAACCAACGTGATAAAGGGGTTTTCAATCCCTTCACGGTCACTTGCGAAAGTGAGATCTGACAAAGATAGTGTAACATCCCAAATTTTCAATTTGGAATGTTATATATTAGATCATCATTGCATATCATATTTTATTGCATATTGGCTTGATCCTAGAAATTCTACGCAACTCAAGGACCTACGGAGAGAGTTGGGGATTTCATTATTTTCATATTCGAGTTTTCTCGAATTTTGAAAAAAGGATCGATTGATTTTTATTATTTTCTCTTCGAATATTTCTTTTATAAAAATAAAAGAGAGAGGATAAAATGAGTTTCTCAAAATAGAGAAATATCGAAGATTTAATATTAAAATCAAATAAGATTTTTATTCGGAGTTTTATCGCTATTTTATTTGAATTAGGAAAAAATGCGTTTTTCAAAATTGCATTTTAGGCCCAAATAAATGTTCACCTTGTCCAGCACATTTTTAGAGGACTGGGAAAATTTATTTCGGGATTTTTGGAGTCCATTTAGTATTTCTTTTCTTTCTTTTTTTGCACGTCGGAATTATTTTTAAAAAAGTGAACCGACTCCGGGCCGTACCCGAGCGGGACTCCGCCCGGGGGAGGTGGCTTTTTAAGCCGCGCCGCCGAGCCCACCGCAGCCCAAACTGCGCCGCCGCCCAAACCCTAACCCTAGCCGCGCCGACGCCGATCCGCGCCGCTGCCGCCTCGCCTCGCGCGCTGCCGCCGCCGCCCGCGCCACCATGCCCCGCTGCTGCCGCCGCCGCCCCGCCGTCGCCGGACCTCGCCGGACCCGAGGTAGCCGCCTCGGTTTTCATGAGAAAACCGTTTGTTTTTTTCAAAACTCTAGATCCGTTTTTTCAGATCTTGCTCGGTTTATTTTTTTCGGTTCAGTTATTTAGCGAACGCCCGTTTTTACGTTCGTTTTAACGAACGATTTTCACCGTTTAGCCGCAGACAACGAACGTTCGTTCGTTAGCCTAGTCGTGAGTTTTTCTTTTTTCTCGGATTTTCCGTGATTATTTTTGATTGCGATTTCTGGTCCGATTTTCATTCTAGTATAACTTTTCACTCGTTTATCGGAATCAGGCGATTCAAACGCCTAGAGTTTCGTCTCAAAACCCTCTTTTCGTTTAACCAACTTACACAAGTTTTTGATACTGTAAAATTTGACTTTAGTCCAAGATTAGTAATCGGAGCTTGTTTTTTTCGTAGTTTTTTTCCACAGTTTGAGACGTGACCCCGGATTTACCCTTCCACCGGAGCTCACTCAGTTGATCCAGCAGCAGAATACCCTGATGCAGTTGTTAGTTCAGAACCAAGGCAACAACAACCCACCACCACCACCCAGTTGACAATTTAGCCCGTTTTCTGAGGTTGTAGCCGCCGGTGTTTCCCAATAGCACCGAGCCGATAGTGGTAGATGATTGGCTCCGCAGGATTGGAAGGGAGTTAACCAGTGCAGGATGCGCAGATGCTAAGAGGGTG
Source organism: Triticum urartu (assembly GCF_056163025.1). Lineage (NCBI taxonomy): Eukaryota > Viridiplantae > Streptophyta > Magnoliopsida > Poales > Poaceae > Triticum > Triticum urartu. The sequence continues at coordinate 283,632,455 of NC_141877.1, forward strand.
CGTTTTGCCGCGCACCAATTGGATGGACCAGCAGCCTCATGGTGGGAGAATTACACTGTCACATATCCTATAGCCACTGTTACATGGGACCAGTTCCTACAGGCTTTTCGCACTGTCCATGTATCAGCAGGAGCTATGGCCATAAAGAAGCGCGAGTTTCGCAACTTACGCGAAGGAGGACGCACCGTTAGCCAGTATGTGGATGACTTTAGCAACCTAGCACGTTATGCTCCAGATGACGTTGCTACGGATGTAGCTAAGTAGGAGAAGTTTTTGGAATGACTGAATGATGAGCTGAGCATGCAGTTGATGGTAGCAACCTTTAATAACTACCAATAGTTGGTAGATAGAACTCTCATGATTGAAGGGAAGCAGCAGCAGATAGATAACCCCAAAAGGAAGTATGGACAAGGGAAATATAATTCTGGAGCTCAGCAGAGACCCCGTTTCACCCCAAACTCGGGAGGACTTGTGCATAAACATGGAGGCCACACTCACAATGGAGGAAGTTCTCACAACCATAGTGGCTCCAAGAATGGTAATGGAGGAAGCAACGGACAGAACCATTCCAACCCAGCAATGCCCGCCAAGAAAGATCTAAGCCACGTTACTTGCTACAAGTGCCAGAAGACCGGACATTACGCCAATGAATGTCCTGAAGATAAGAACGGAAACGACAATGGAAGCTCTGGGAAGAAGCCCAACCCTTTCAACAGGGGACAAGTGAACCACGTTAACGTGGGGGAGATTGAAGCCCAGCCAGATGCAGTAATAGGTAAGTTTTTGGTTAAGTCTTTTACTACAGTCATACTTTTCGATACCGGTGCATCGCATTCATACATATCAAGGGGATTTGTGGATAAGTATAAACTGCCCACAAAGTTCTTAGTACACCTATGTTAGTGAGCTCGCCAGGAGCAGAGTATATGGCAAGCCAAGGATGTTTTCAGATACCGTTGGCCATAGGTAGGCACGTTTTCCCCTCAGATCTGATAATTCTGGAGTCGCAAGGTTTGGATGTGATTTTGGGTATGGATTGGCTATCGATGTATGGAGGAAACATCGATTGTGCTAGTAAGTCGATTTTGCTCACCACCCCAGAAGGAAGAAGGATCAAGTATGTATCCCGGCATGTGCCGATTAGGACTCAAGTAAATTCCTTAACAGGAGTTGTACAGGAAGTACCAGTGGTAAAGGATTTCCTGGATGTATTTCCAGAAGAGTTGACAGGCATGCCACCGGATAGAGACATCGAGTTTTTGATTGAGCTTTTGCCAGGCACAGGGCCAATATCTAAGAGACCGTACAAGATGCCCGCACAGGATTTAGAGGAAATTAAGAAGCAGATTAAGGAGTTACTAGATAAAGGATATATTCGCCCAAGTTCGTCACCTTGGGGATCACCAGTACTTCTAGTGGAGAAGAAGGATGGATCTCTAAGGATGGTTGTTGATTATCGTGGATTGAATGAAGTAACGATCAAGAACAAGTACCCACTGCCGATGATAAATGATTTGTTTGATCAGCTTCAAGGAGCTAAGGTGTTTTCCAAGATCGATCTGCGATCCGGGTACCACCAGTTGAAGATTCGAGAGGAGGATATACCTAAGACAACTTTTACCACAAGGTACGGGCTATATGAGTATACCGTTATGTCATTTGGCCTGACTAATGCACCTGCTTATTTTATGAACATGATGAACAAGGTGTTTATGGAGTTCTTGGATAAGTTCGTTGTGGTGTTCATTGATGATATTCTGGTCTACTCGAAGAATGAAGAGGAGCATAACGAGCATTTGAGTTTAGTACTTGGGAAGCTCAGAGAACATCAGCTATACGCCAAGTTTAGCAAGTGTGAGTTTTGGTTGAGGGAAGTTGGATTCCTTGGACATGTTATATCCAGAGAAGGAATAGTAGTAGATCCCAACAAAGTTGTCACTGTGACAAATTGGGAGGCGCCCACGTCCGTTGGAGAGATCCGGAGTTTTCTTGGACTCGCAGGATACTACCGGAGGTTCATTGAGAATTTCTCGAAGATTGCAAAGCCTATGACAGAGTTGTTAAAGAAGGACACCAAATTCAAATGGACTGAGGAATGTGAGGCTAGTTTTCAGGAATTGAAGAAACGTTTGGTTGCATCACCAGTGTTGATTCTGCCAGATCAACGCAAGGATTATGAAGTGTATTGCGACGCCTCTCGTCGAGGACTTGGAGCAGTGCTTATGTAGGAAGGAAGAGTTGTTTCATATGCCTCACGACAGCTTAAAACCCATGAGTTAAATTATGCTACGCATGATTTGGAGTTAGCAACCGTAGTGCATGCGTTGAAGACTTGGAGACATTTTCTCATCGGAAACCATTGTGAGGTATACACGGATCACAAGAGTTTGAAGTAGATCTTCACACAGAAGGAGTTGAATCTCAGGCAGAGGAGATGGTTGGAACTCATAAAGGATTATGATATAAAGTTGCACTATCATCCCGGAAAGGCTAACGTAGTAGCCGATGCGTTGAGCCACAAGAGTCATGTTAATACACTCATGACAGGAGAGTTACCCAATGAGTTAGCAGAAGACCTTCGTGAGCTATGTTTGGAGATAGTTCCGAGAGGTTATGTAGCAGCTTTGGAGATTTAGTCTACTTTGATGGATAAGATCAGAGAAGCACAGAAGACGGACAAGGAGATTGCCGAGATAAAGGAAAGGATGAGCAAAGGAAAAGCCAAGGAATTTCGGGAGGATGAACACGATACCCTATGGTTTGAGGACCGCGTATATGTACCAAATGATTAGGAGATTAGGAAGCTGATTTTGCAAGAGGCCCATGACTCACCATATTCGATTCACCCAGGAAATACCAAGATGTACCTGGATCTGAAGGATAGATTCTGGTGGACCAGAAGAAGGATATTGCGGAGTATGTAGCAGTTTGTGATGTATGTCAGAGAGTGAAGGTAGAGCATCAGAAGCCAGCAGGATTGCTGCAACCGTTGCTGATACCCGAATGGAAGTGGGATAAGCTAGGCATGGATTTTATCACGGGATTACCTAGGACTCGTTCAGGCTATGACTCGATATGGGTCGTAGTCGATCGCTTGACGAAAGTAGCTCACTTCATCCCAGTGAAGACCACTTACACCAGTGCTAAGTTGGCAAAGATATACATGACCAGGATCGTATGTTTGCATGGAGTTCCAAGAACAATTGTATCAGATAGAGGAACCCAGTTTACCTCAAAGTTTTTGGAATCAGTTGCATGAAACTTTGGGAACCAGGCTAGAGTTCAGTACAGCTTTTCACCCGCAAACGGATGGACAGACTGAGAGAGTCAATCAGATTCTGGAGGACATGTTGAGAGCTTGTGCGCTAGATTATGGATTTAGTTGGGATAAAAATTTCCTTACGTAGAGTTATCATACAACAACAGTTACCAAGCTAGTTTGAAGATGGCCCCTTTCGAAGCATTGTACGGAAGGAGGTGCAGAACACCATTGTTTTGGGATGAAGTTGGAGACCGACAGTTGTTTGGACCAGATTTGATTAAAGAATCGGAAGAGAAGGTTAAACTGATTCGTGATAGACTCAAGGTAGCCCAGTCCAGGCAGAAGAGCTATGCGGATTCTAAACGCAAGGAGACAACTTACGAAGTTGGAGATAGAGTGTATCTTCGGGTATCACCACTCCGAGGAGTTAAGCACTTTGGAGTTAAGGGAAAGTTAGCACCATGATTTGTGGGACCATACAAAGTTTTGGAACATATGGGGAAGTTGCTTACAAGTTGGAATTGCCCGAAGGATTGTCAGGAGTTCACGATGTGTTCCACGTTTCTCAGTTGAAGAAGTGCCACACAGAGATGGTTGATATCCCTCTGAGAGATACAGTGCCACTGGAAGCGATATAGTTGGATAGAGACTGGACTTACGAGGACAAGCCAGTCAAGATTCTCGAGTTTGCCAGCCGAGTTACACGCAGCAAAGTTATCAAGTTCTGTAAAGTTCAGTGGAGCCACCATACTGAGGATGAAGCCACCTGGGAATGAGAGGAAGACCTACGCAAGGACCATCCACACCTATTTTCTAGCCAACCCGAATCTCAAGGGCGAGATTCATCTTAAGGGGGGTAGGTTTGTAACATCCCAAATTTTCAATTTGGAATGTTATACATTAGATCATCATTGCATACCATATTTTATTGCATTTTGGCTTGATCCTAGAAATTCTACGCAACTCAAGGACCTACGGAGAGAGTTGGGGATTTCATTATTTTCATATTCGAGTTTTCTCGAATTTTGAAAAGAGGATCGTTTGATTTTAATTATTTTCTCTTCAAATATTTCTTTTATAAAAATAAAACATAGAGGATAAAATGACTTTCTCAAAATAGAGAAATATCGAAGATTTAATATTGAAATCAAATAAGATTTTTATTCGGAGTTTTATCGCTATTTTATTTGAATTAGGAAAACAAATGCATTTTTAAAAATTGCATTTTAGGCCCAAATAAATGTTCATCTTGTCCGGCCTATTTTTAGAGGACGGGGAAAATTTATTTCAGGAATTTTCGAGTTTGTTTAGTATTTCTTTTCTTTCTTTTTCTGAACGTCGAAATTATTTAAAAAAAGTGAACCGACTCCGAGCCATACCCGAGCGGGACTACGCTCGGGGGCCATTTTAAGCTGTGCCGCCGAGCCCACCGCAGCCCAAACCGCGCCGCTGCAGCCGATCCACGTTGTCGCCGATCCGCCGCCGCCTTGCCTCGCGCGCTGCCGCCGCCGCCGTGCCCCACTGCTGCCGCTGTCGCCGCCGTCCACCGCCCCACGACGCACCGCAGCCGCCCCGCCGTCGCCGGACCCTGCCGGACCCGAGGTAGCCGCCTCGGTTTTTGTGAGAAAACCGTTTGGTTCTTTTTTCAAAACTCTAGATCCGTTTTTCAGATCCGGTTCAGTTTTTTTCCTTTTCGGTTTAGTTATTTAGCGAACGCCTGTTTTCACATTCGTTTTAACAAACGGTTTTGACCGTTTAGCCGCAGACAGCGAACGTTCGTTCGTTAGCCTGTTCGTCAGTTTTTCTTTTTTCTCGGATTTTCCGTGATTATTTTCGATCGCGATTTGTGATCCGATTTTCGTTCTAGTATAACTTTTCGCTCGTTTATCGGAATTAGGCAATTCAAGCGCCTAGAGTTTCGTCTCGAAACCCTCTTTACGTTTAACCAACTTACACAAGTTTTTGCTACTGCAAAATTTGACTTTAGTCCAAGATTAGTAATCGGAACTTGTTTTTTTTGCAGTTTGAGTTTCGTTGCTTCGTTTGAGTTGATTCTTTTTGCAAACTGGAGTTCTTAAGTTGAACTTTCTGGTTAGACTTCTTATTTGAGTTTTTTCCCGTGCCCTTGCTTGATTGCTTATTGTATGCTTGTTTGATTGCGATAGAGTACCCGGAGTGCGAAGCGTGCTACATCAAGTCTCTAGGTTTCACGGGTCATCAGCAAGGCAAGTAACACTTTGATCATACCTCTTCACTACCCAGTTTTTATTGCATTAGATAAATCCTCAAACAATTGCATGGTTAGGATCTGAATTTAAATTGTGGGTTTGGGAAGTAGATGAGGTAGTACCTATTCACCTGTTTATTATCGAACCCTGGGAGTTACTTCTACGTTAAGCGTATATTGCCATGCTATGCTCGTAGACGTGGATTGGGTTTGAGTGTATCCATGACATATGTGAGATTGTTAATTAATGGTTCAACTTAAGGTGGCAACTTAAATACACATCTGGGTGGATTGAGGCACCTGGGGTATCCAGTGATTGCCTTTTTTTGGAAATCTCGGGGTACCGTGTGATTTTCCTATGGACCGCCACCCAGGCTCAAAGGGATCATAAGATTATTCATACTGGAAACTTCCGTGTGCAGCCACATGCCATTATGGGCTCTGGCATAGTTGAGTAAGTTGTGGGAAACCTTTCCATGATGGGCTAGTAGATGTAGGGGGTTGTAGGTGTACCAGCCTATCTATCGGTTAAGGGGACCTCTTCGGAAAGACCGTGTCGCAGTCATCCGTTTCTCAAACATTATGTAGTGCGAGAAATCCAACGGAGGAGATCGAGTCTTGTGGGGAAAATTGCAAAAACCTCTGCAAAGTGTACAAACTAATCATGGTTAGCCGTGTCCCCGGTTATGGACATCTTGAGTATCTGGTTTTTGGATTATCATGTGGATCTCATCACTCTTTAATATAATTTGATTCGGTTAATGATTACTTTTAATTGGGATTGAGAGGGGTTTACCTTCTCAGTGTTTTCAACCAACTTTGTAGTTAAATAAAATATATTCCTTTGCAGTAGGGAAAAATTGGCCTTTCGCAAAACCTATTAACCATACAGCCTCCACCAACCATATATGCATGTAGTGATAGCTTTATTCTTTTCATTACTCTCTTGTGTTACATTGCCAGCATATTCCATGTGCTGACCCGTTTTTGGGCTGCAACGTATCATGTTGCAGACTTTTCAGACGACGAGTAAGGAGCCTTAGGTTGTGGTCTTTCACTCAGTGATGTCGTTGGAGTTGATGGACTCACTTTATCTTCCAAGCCTTCCGCTGTTATCATATTAGATGGCCTTAAGCCATATTTATTGTAATAAGTTCTCTTTTGAGACATTCGATGTAATAAGTGTGTGATTGCTACTCTGTTATAAATCCTCAAGTACTGTGCATGTCAGCATTACTGATCCAGGGATGATACTAATGCACAGAGATCAGACTGTTTGAGGTCTGGTCGCTACAGATAGTAAGATAAATATTTTTGGTATTTTGTTGTATAGATTGGAAAGTAAAGATTGCAAAATAGTAAACGAGATGCGATGTAAATAAAAAGAGATGTAATATTATAAGAAAGAGACCCGGGGCCATAGGTTTCACTAGTGGCTTCTCTCATGATAGCATGTATTACGGTGGGTGAACAAATTACCGCCGAGCAATTGATAGAAGAGCGCATAGTTATGAGAATATCTAGGCAATGATTATGAATATAGGCATCACGTCCGTGTTAAGTAGACTGAAACAATTCTACGTCTACTACTATTACTCTACACATTGACCGTTATCGAGCATGCATCTAGAGTATTAAGTTCATATGAACAGAGTAACGCTTTAAGCACGATGACATGATGTAGAGGGACAAACTCAAGCAATATGATATAAACTCCATCTTTTTATCCTCGATGGCAACAATACAATACGTGCCTTGCTGCCCCTACTGTCACTGGGAAAGGACACTGTAAGATTGAACCCCAAAGCTAAGCACTTCTCCCATTGCAAGAAAGATCAATCTAGTAGGCCAAACTAAACCGATAATTCGAAGAGACTTGCAAAGATATCAAATCATGCATATAAGCATTCAGAGAAAAAACAAATAGTATTCATAGATAAACTAGATCATAAATCCAGAATTCATTGGATCTTGGCAAACACACCAAAAAAAGTATTACATCGAATAGATCTCCAAGAACATCAAGCAGAACTTTGTATTGAGAACCAAAGAGAGAGAAGAAGCCATCTAGCTAATAACTATGGACCCGAAGGTCTGTGGTAAACTACTCACACATCATCGGAGAGGCTATGGTGTTGATGTAGAAGCCCTCCATGATTGAATCCCCCTCCGGCAGATCGCCAGAAAAGGGCCTAGATGGGATCTCACGGGTACAAAAGGTTGCGGCGGTGGAAAAGTGGTTTCGTGGCTCCCCCTGATGTTTTTAGGGTATAAGAGTATATATAGGTGAAAGAAGTACGTCGGTGGAGCTCCGTGGGGCCCATGAGGGTGGGGGCGTGCCTACCCCCTAGGCGCGCCCTCCTATCTCATGGATGCCTCATGGAGTTCCAGACTTCCACTCCAGATCTCCTGGTTTGCGTTTGTTCCAAGAAAGATCCTCGGGAAGGTTTCATTCTGTTTGATATTCCTTTTCTGTGAAACACTAAAATAGGCAAAACAACAGAAACTGGCACTGGGCCACCATTTAATAGGTTAGTCCCAAAAATAATATAAAAGAGTATATTAAAACCCATTAAACATCCAAAATAGATAATATAATAGCATGGAACAATAAAAAATTATAGATACGTTGGAGACGTATCAATGATCCCTCACTAAATTTCAAGGCATAAGTGTTCTCCCTGAGTATGCACCGTTGCGACAGTTCGTCGTGCTGAGACACCACGTGATGACCGGGTGTGATAAGCTCTACGTTGACATACAACGGGTGCAAGACAGTTTTGCACATGTAGAATACTCGGGTTAAACTTGACGAGCCTAGCATGTATAGACATGGCCTCGGAACATTGAGACCAAAAGGTCAAACGTGAATCATATAGTAGATATGATCAACATAGAGATGTTCACCATTGAAAACTACTCCATCTCACGTGATAATATAACATGGTATAGTTGATATGGATCACGTGATCATTTAGATGACTAGAAGGATGTCTATCTAAGTGGGAGTTCTTAAGTAATATGATTAATTGAACTTAAATTTATCATGAACTTAGTCCTGATAGTTTTTTGCATATCTATGTTGTTGTAGTTCAATGGCCCGTGCTATCGTTCCTTTGAATTTTAATGCGTTCCTAGAGAAAGCTAAGTTGAAAGATGATGGTAGCAACTACACGAACTTGGTCCATAACTTGACGATTATCCTCATTGCTGCATAGAAGAATTATGTCCTTGAAGCACCGCTGGGTGCAAGGCCTGCTGCAGGAGCAACACTATGTTATGAACGTCTGGCAAGCTAAATTTGATGACTACTCGATAGTTCAGTGTGCCATGCTTTACGGCTTAGAATCGGGACTTCAAAGATGTTTTGAACGTCATGGACCATATGAGATGTTCGAGGAGTTGAAGTTTATATTTCAAGCAAATGCTCAAGTTGAGAGATATGAAGTCTACAACAAGTTTTATAGCTGCAAGATGGAGGAGAATAGTTCTGTCAGTGAACACATACTCAGAATGTCTAGGTACCATAACCACTTGACTTAGCTGGGAGTTAATCTTCCAGATGATAGTGTCATTGACAGAGTTCTTCAATCACTGCCACCAAGCTATAAAGGCTTCGTGATGAACTATAATATGCAAGGGGTGGAAAAGACAATTCCCGAGCTGATGGTTAACAAGACCACTAGTTTTTAGAAAAAAGGCATTGGTAAGAATGGAAACTTCAAGAAGAATATCAAGCAAGTTGCTGCTCCAGGGAAGAAGTCCAAGTATGGACCTAAGCCTGAAACTGAGTGCTTCTAACGCAAAGGGACTGGTCACTGGAAGAAGAACTGCCCCAAGTATTTGGTGGATAAGAAGGATGTCAAAGTGAAAGGTATATTTGATATACATGTTATTGATGTGTACCTTACTAATGCACGTAGTAGCGCCTGGGTATTTGATACTGGTTATGTTCCTCATATTTGCAACTCGAAATAGGGGCTACAGATTAAACGAATATTGGCTAAGGACAAGCTGACGATGCACGTAGGAAATGGTTCCAAGGTCGATGTGATCGCCGTCGGCACGCTACCTCTACATCTACCTTCGGGATTAGTTTTAGACCTGAATAATTGTTATTTGGTGCCAGCGTTGAGCATGAATATTGTATCTGGATCTTGTTTGATGCGAGACGGTTATTCATTTAAATTAGAGAATAATGGTTGTTCTATTTATATGACTAATATCTTTTATGGTCATGCACCCTTGATGAGGGGTCTATTTTTGTTGAATCTCGATCGTAGTGATACACATATTCATAATATTGAAGCCAAAAGATGCAAAGTTAATAATGATAGTGCAACTTATTTGTGGCACTACCGTTTAGGTCATATTGGTGTAAAGCGCATGAAGAAACTCCATGCAGATGGGCTTTTGGAATCACTTGATTATGAATCACTTGATGCTTGCGAACCATGCCTCATGCGCAAGATGACTAAAACTCCATTCTCCGGAACAATGGAGCGAGCCACTGACTTATTGGAAATAATACATACTGATGTATGCGGTCCGATGAGTGTTGAGGCTCGCGGCGGGTATCATTATTTTCTGACCTTCACAGATGATTTGAGCAGATATGGCTATATCTACTTAATGAAACATAAGTCTGAAATATTTTAAAAGTTCAAAGAATTTTAGAGTGAAGTGGAAAGTCATCGTAACAAGAAAATAAAGTTTCTACGATCTAATCGCGGAGGTGAATATTTGAGTTACGAGTTTGGTCTTCATTTGAAACAATGTGGAATAGTTTTGCAACTCACGCCACTTGGAACACCTCAGCATAATGGTGTGTCTGAATGTCGTCACCGTACTTTATTAGATATGGTGCGATCTATGATGTCTCTTACTGATTTACCACTATCGTTTTGGGGTTATGCTTTAGAGACGGCTGCATTCATGTTAAATAGGGCACCATCTAAATCCGTTGAGACGACACCATATGAATTGTGGTTTAGCAAGAAACATAATTTGTCATTTCTTAAAGTTTGGGGTTGCGATGCTTATGTGAAAAAGCTTTAGCCTGATAAGCTCGAACCCAAATCAGAGAAATGTGTCTTCATAGGATACCCAAAAGAAACTATTGGGTACACCTTCTATCACAGATCCGAAGGCAAGATATTTGTTGCTAAAAATGGATCCTTTCTAGAGAAGGAGTTTCTCTCGAAAGAAGTGAGTGGGAGGAAAGTAGAACTTGACGAGGTAGTTGTACCTTCTCTTGAATTGGAAAGTAGTTCGTCATAGAAATCAGTTCTAGTGATGCCTACACCAATTAGTGAGGAAGTTAATGATGATGATAATGAAACTTTAGATCAAGTTACTACCGAACCTCGTAGGTCAACCAGAGTACGTTCCGCACCAGAGTGGTATGGTAATCCTGTTCTGGAAGTCATGTTACTAGACCATGATGAACCTACGAACTATGAGGAAGTGATGATGAGCCCAGATTCCACGAAATGGCTTGAAGCCATGAAATCTGAGATGGGATCCATGTATGAGAACAAAGTATGGACTTTGGTTGACTTGCCCAATGATCGACAAGCCATAGAGAATAAATGGATCTTCAAGAAGAAGACTGACGCTAATGGTAATTTTACTGTCTACAAAGATCGAATTGTTGCGAAAGGTTTTCGACAAGTTCAATGAGTTGACTATGATGAGACCTTCTCACCCATAGCGATGCTTAAGTCTGTCTGAATCATGTTAGCAATTGCCGCATTTTATGAGTATGAAATTTGGCAAATGGATATCAAAACTGCATTCCTTAATGGATTTCTGAAAGAAGAGTTCTATATGATGCGACCAGAAGGTTTTGTCGATCCTAAAGGTGCTAACAAAGTGTGCAAGCTCCAGCAATCCATTTATGGACTGGTGCAAGCATCTTGGAGTTGGAATATACGCTTTGATAATGTGATCAAAGCATATGGTTTTATACAGACTTTTGGAGAAGCTTGTATTTACAAGAAAGTGAGTGGGAGCTCTGTAGCATTTCTAATATTATATATGGATGACATATTGTTGATTGGAAATGATATAGAATTTCTGGATAGCATAAAAGGATACTTGAATAAGAATTTTTCAATGAAAGACCTCGATGAAGCTCCTTATATATTAGGCATCAAGATCTGTAGAGATAGATCAAGACGCTTAATTGGACTTTCACAAAGCACATACCTTGATAAAGTTTTTAAGAAGTTCAAAATGGATCAGTCAAAGAAAGGGTTCTTGCCCGTGTTACAAGGTGTGAAGTTGAGTCAGACTCAATGCCCGATCACTTCAAAAAATAGAGAGAAAATGAAAGTCATTCCCTATGCTTCAGCCATAGGTTCTATCATGTATGCAATGCTATGTACCAGACCTAATGTGTGCCTTGTTATAAGTTTAGCAGGAAGGTATCGAAGTAATCCAGGACTGGATCACTGGACAGCGGTCAAGAACATCCTGAAATACCTAAAAAGGACTAAGGATATGTTTCTCGTTTATGGAGGTGAGAGAGAGCTTGTCGTAAATGGTTAAGTCGATGCTAGTTTTGACACTGATCCGGATGCCTCTAAGTCGCAAACCGGATATGTACTTATATTGAGTGGTGGAGCTATCAGCTAGTGCAGTTCCAAGAAGAGCGTCGTGGTCGGATCTACGTGTGAAGCGGAGTACATAGCTGCTTCGGAAGCAGCAAATGAAGGAGTCTGGATGAAGGAGTTCATATCCGATCTAGGTGTAATACCTAGTGCATTGGGTCCAAGGAAAATATTTTGTGACAATACTGGAGCAATTGCCTTAGCAAAGGAATCCAGATTTCACAAGAGAACCAAACACATCAAGAGACGCTTCAACTCCATCTGCGATCAAGTCAAGGAGGGAGACATAGAAATTTGAAAAATACAATACAAATCTGAATGTTGCAGACCCGTTGACTAAGCCTCTTCCACGAGAAAAACATGATCAGCACCAAGACTCCATGGGTGTTAGAATCATCACAACGTAATCTAGATTATTGACTCTAGTGCAAGTGGGAGACTGAAGGAAATATGCCCTAGAGGCAATAATAAAGTTGTTATTTATATTTCCTTATATCATGATAAATGTTTATTATTCATGCTAGAATTGTATTAACCGGAAACTTGATACATGTGTGAATACATGGACAAATAAAGTGTCCCTAGTATGCCTCTACTTGACTAGCTCGTTAATCAAAGATGGTCAAGTTTCCTGACCATAGACATGTGTTGTCATTTGATGAATGGGATCACATCATTAGGTGAATGATATGATGTACAAGACCCATCTGTTACCTTAGCATAATGATCATTAAGTTTTATTGCTATTGCTTTCTTCATGACTTATACATATTCCTTTGACTATGAGATTATGCAAGTCCCGAATACCGAAGGAACACCTTGTGTACTATCAAACGTCACAACGTAACTGGGTGATTATAAAGATGCTCTACATGTGTCTCCGAAGGTGTTTGTTGGGTTGGCATAGATCGAGATTAGGATTTGTAGCTCCAAGTATCGGAGAGGTATCTCTGGGCCCTCTCGATAATGCACATCATGATAATCCTTGCAAGCAATGTGACTAATGAGTTGGTTATGGGATGATGCATTACGGAACGAGTAAAGAGACTTGCCGGTAATGAAATTGAACTAGGTATGAGGATACCAACGATTGAATCTCGGGCAAGTAACATACCGATGACAAAGGGAATTACGTATGTTGTCATTGTGGTTTGATCGATAAAGATCTTCATAGAATATGTAGGAACCAATATGAGCATCCAGGTTCCGCTATTAGTTATTGACCAGAGATGTGTCTCGGTCATGTCTACATAGTTCTCGAACCCGTAGGGTCCGCATGCTTAATGTTTGATGACGATTTTTATTATGAGTTATGTGTTTTGGTGACCGAAGATTGTTCGGAGTCTCACGGACATGACGAGGAGTCTAGAAATGGTCGAGAGGTAAATATTGATATATTGGAAGATGGTATTCGGACACCAGAATGGTTTCAGAGTGGTTCGGGTATTTTTCGGTGCACCGAGGGGTTACTGGAACCCCCCGGGGAAGTAATGGGCCTACATGGGGCATAGGGGAGAGAGGAGGCAGCCCACAAGGGGTGGCCACGCCCCCTTCCATGGCGAGTCCGAATTGTACTAGGGGAGGGGGCGCTCCCCCGTTTCCTTCTCCTCCTCCGGTCTCCCTCTCCCTTCCCCTTTCCCCCTCCGTAAGAAAGGAAGGAGGGGCCGAATAGGACTTGGAGTCCTATTCGGTTTCCCCCCATGGCGCGCCCCCTAGGGTCGGCCGCCTCCTCCCCTCCTCCTTTATATACGGGGACAGGGGGCACCTCAAGACACAATAGTTGTTCTCTTAGCCGTGTGCGGTGCCCCCCTCCACAGTTTACTCCTCTGGTCATAGCGTCGTAGTGCTTAGGCGAAGCCCTGCGCAGATCACATCACCATCACCGTCACCATGCTGTCGTGCTGACAAAACTCTCCCTCGACCCTCTGCTGGATAAAGAGTTCGAGGGACGTCATCGAGCTGAACGTCGTATGTTTGGTACTAGATTAGTTGGAACGTGAAAACGTTTGACTACATCAACCGCGTTAACCTAACTCTTCCGCTTTCGGTCTACGAGGGTACGTGGACACACTCTTCCCCTCTCATTGCTATGCATCTCCTAGATAGATCTTGCGTGATCATAGGATTTTTTTGGAATTACATGCTATGTTCCCCAATAGGATCTAGTGTTCAACGCCGACCGCCACATGTATCTCGCACCGATGATACTTGCTATTAAGGGTTCCATCCATGCCGAGGAACCGCCTAAGCCGCTCGTCCAGTTGTAAATATTTAGTTTGGTTGACGGAAAAAACAATATTGCTATGTTACTCATCTTTCGATTTAAATGTGCAGTTTTTTCGTCCCTGCGAGGGTCTAGTGTTCGACGAGCTCCGCCCCTACGTTCGTGGGTGAGCACAAATGACATCTCCTCCTCCCCCTTCATTTGCTTTGTTCTGGCCTTCGTGCCGATGAAACTTGCTAGCTATAGGTGTCTTCAATCATCAGTATGCGTGACCACTATGTGTCTCCCATTCGAAAGGGTTGCATCTATAAATATGCATGCATTTGCATATTTATAACTGTGATTCTTTCAAATTGTCAAACGTTATCCATGGACAGCCCGAGTATGTGTAGATTGGGTTCGTTTTCCCATATGCTCTACTCCGGATCCGATGCAGAATTTCGTCAGTGCCTCCTTGTTGTTCTCCAGGTACACATCCTCTCTGCTTATTGCCGAGACGTGTATCAGGAGAACAGCGGGGAGGTGCTGTCAAAATTTTGCGTCGGATCTGGAGCAGTGCATGGGAAAATGAACCCGATCTACACATACTCGGGTGGGATTAGGACCTATCTTTACCTATTAGCATCTAGGTTGCATGGACGTAATGACAAACTCCATTAACTGATGAATATATACATGCTGATGCTCGGGACTCGGGCGATGAGATGGAGGAATCTGCAAAGGCCTTCAATGAAATGTTGGAGTCTTCAAAACATCCTCTCCACGAGCACACTGAGCTTTGTCGGCTGGATGCCATCTTACAAATAATGGCTCTGAAGGCTCAATTCAACTTGGTCAGAGAATGCTACGATGCGATGATGACAATATTTGGACGTTTTCTATCCAAAGGCCATGTACTACCTGCAAACCTGTACCAGTCAGACAAAATTCTCTGTGCTCTTAAGATGCCCTAAGAGAAGATACATGCTTGTGAGAAAGGATGTGCCTTATTTAGGCTTCAGTATGCGGACTTGAACTATTGTCCCATTTGCATGTCATCCAGGTATGTTGTGGTAGACAACGGTATGGGTGAGAACACGCAGACCAAAATCATGTTAATGTTCTTCGGTATATGCCAATCGTACTAAGACTTCAACATATTTTCATGGTCGAAGAGATGGCCAGACAGATGACATGGCACAAAACGGGAAAAAGAACCCAGCTAGATGCAGATGGGAAGCTGATGATGGCGCACACATCGGATGGTGAAGCGTTCTTCTTCTTCTTCTAGCTAGTCTTCTTCTAGCTAGTCTTCTTCTTCTAGTCTTCTTCTTCTTCTTCTAACTTTCTTCTTTCCAATTTGTAGATTTGCTTTAGATGAGGAAGCTTGCATTGATGGAGTCTACTCTTCTCCTTGTGCTTCCTTTTTGTTTTTGGAAACTTGTTGTTGGATGTGTATGTATGGATGAAACCATTGTATGTTGGATATGTTGCATATGTTCCACTCTTCATGATTCATGTGTTGGTATGCTTGTTGAAAGTATTTTCAAATGTGTGTGTATATATATATATCTGTGAAATTCTGTGAAATTGAATGAATTTAAGAAAAACAGGGGCTATACAGGCTCTTTCCCGTCTTATGGCAGACGACAAAGAGCTTTGCCATCAGCCAGCAGATGGCAAAGCTGCCATGTGGCAGCTACGTGTGCAACCTGGGGGGCACTAGGCTGGCCTATATGGTTGCTTTGTCATCTGCTGGCGGACGGCAAAGAACTTTGCATCTTTGTCGTCCGCCAGTAGACGAGATAGCATGCCACGTGGCAGCTACGTGGGGGGGGGCTTTTGGGCTGGCCTATTTGGGCACTTTGCCGTCTGCTGGCAGATGACAAAGATGTAAAGGCCTTTGCCTCCAGCCAGCAGACGGCAAAGCACGCCGTTAACCCCTTAACAGACCTAAGCTGCCACGTGTGCCGTCCAGGTCATTTGCCATCTGCCAGTGGATGGCAAAGGCGTTTGCATCTTTGTCATCCGCCAGCAGACAACAAAGAGCCCTTTGCCGTAGTTCATTCAGCCGGATGTGTTACCGTCTGCTGGCTGATGGCAAAGTTCCTGATTCCTGTAGTGAATACTAAATGGAATCCAAATGGAATAAAACTTTTGAGATGATTTTTCTTGGACCAGAAGACACCGAGGGGACTCGGAGTCCAAGTTAGAAGAGCCACGAGGCGGCGGCAAGCCACAGGGGCACGCCCTGGGGGGTGCCCCCTGGCTCATGCCCCCCTCGGGAGTCCACCAACCTACTTCTTCCTCCTATATATTCACATATATTCCAGAACCACCATAAAGAGCCACGGAAATACTTTTCCGCTGCCGCAACCTTCTGTTCCCGTGAGATCCCATCTTGGGGCCGTTTTTGGCATCCTGCCGGAGGGGGATTCGATCACAGAGGGCATCTACATCAACTCTATTGCCCTTCCGATGAAGCGTGAGTTGTTTAACACAGACCTATGGGTCCATAGCTAGTATCTAGATAGCCTCACTCTCTTTGATTCTCAATACCATGTTCTCCTCGATGTTCTTGGAGATCTATTTGATGCAATCTTCTTTTTCGGGGTGTTTGTCGAGATCCGACGAATTGTGGATATATGATCAGCTTATCTGTGAATATTATTTGAATCTTCTTTGAATTCTTATATGCATTATTTGATATCTTTGTATTTCTCTTCGAATTATCGGTTTGGTTTGGCCAACTAGATTGGTTTTTCTTGCAATGGGAGAGGTGCTTAGCTTTGGGATCAATCTTGCGTGATTTCACCCAGTGACAAAGTACGGGTAGCGAGACTCATATTGAATTGTTGCCATCGAGGATAAAAAGATGGGGTTTTCATCATATTGCTTGAGTTTATTCCTCTACATCATGTCATCTTACTTAAGGCGTTACTCTGTTCTCTTGGACTTAATACTCTAGAAGCAGGCAGGAGTCGATCGATGTGTGGAGTAATAGTAGTAGATGCAAGCAGGAGTCGGTCTACTTGATGAACGTGATGCCTATATTGCATAATAATTGCCTTATATATCGTCATAACTTTGCACTTTTCTATGAATTGCTCAACAGTAATTTGTTCACCCACCGTATTATTTGCCTTCATGAGAGAAGCCTATAGTGAAACCTATGCCCCCTGGGTCTATTTTCCATCATATTAGTTTCCGATTTACTATTTTTGCAATCTTTTATTTTCAGATCTATAAACCAAAAAAACCCAAAAATATTTTATCTTTTATTTAGTTATATTTATCTCTATCAGATCGCACCTTTGCACCTGACCGTGAAGGGATTGCCAACCCCTTTATCACATTGGGTGCAAGTGTTTGATTGTTTGTGTAGGTGCATCTATTGGGGACTTGCGCGTTTCTCCTACTGGATTGATACCTTGGTTCTTAACTGAGGGAAATACTTATCTCTACTATGCTGCATCACCCTTTCCTCTTCAAGGGAAAAACCAATGCAAGCTCAAGAAGTAGCAAACAACAAACACATAATCCTTTCCATTTTAATTTCTAGGTAAGCCAAGCACAAAGTACATACTAAATCTTCCCATGGGTGATACGGAATAGGAAGTGGCATATAGAGACCATGGATTGAGCTTGAGACTTAGCTTCGCGACATGTAGAGCATCGGTTGGAGTAGCGGGGGACATCACGAAACATCTTGGGCCAAAAGTAGTTCTTGGAGAGCGTAGTGAAGGTCTTGTCTCCTCCAAAGTGTCCCATAAGTCCTCCTCCATGAGATTCTTGCAGAATTAACAAACGAAGAGAAGAATTAGGATCATGAACATACAAGTGTTTTATGTGCTCAAAGCCAATAACATTCAATTCAAGTTGAGTAACAAGCATGCATTTGTGGGAGAGAGCATCTGCCACTACGTTTTCTTTACCCTTAATGTATTTGATGACATAATGAAAAGACTCTATGAATTCACTCCATTTGGCGTGCCTTCTATTCAATTTGGTTTGACCCTTAAGATACTTGAGAGTCTCGTGGTCGGTATGGATGACAAATTCATGAGGACGGAGATAATGCTCCCACACATCCAATACTCGAACCAAAGCATGCAATTCTTTGTCATAGATGGGATAGTTTAGTTGCGCTCCAGAAAGTTTTTCGCTAAAATAAGCAATGGGGCACTTCTCTTGCATTAACACACCTCCTATGCCATTACCACTAGTGTCACAATGCACCTCAAAAGTTTTATCGAAGTTGGGTAATGCAAGCAATGGGGCATGTGTAAGAAAATTCTTAAGCTCATGAAATGCGGTATCTTGGGATGGTCCCCAAACAAATGGTGCATTCCTCTTACTCAAGTCATGCAAAGTTGAGGGAATAGTGCTAAAGTCCTTAATGAATCTACGATAGAAATTGGCTAAGCCAGGGAAACTACACACTTGTTGCAAGTTGGTTGGTTGTGGCCAAGTTTTAATAGCTTCAGTTTTAGCTTCATCTACATGAACACCCTTTGATGACACGACAAAACCCAAGAAAACAAACTTGTCAACACCAAATGTGCATTTCTCCATATTATCATAAAGGCACTTGTTTCTAAGAGTTTGTAGGATGGTTCTAAGATGGGTGACATGATCGTCTAGAGACTTGCTAAACACAAGAATATCGTCAAAGTAGACCACAACAAAGACACCAATGTAAGGTCGAAGAACATAATGCATCACACGCATAAAAGTACCGGGTGCTTCAGATAAGCCCATAGGCATGACCAACCATTCATACAAGCCAAACTTGGTTTTGAAAGCGGTTTTCCATTCATCACCCTCTTGGATGTGAATTTGGTAATAGCCACTCTTAAGATCAATCTTAGAGAAAATGGTGGCTCCGCTAAGCTCATCTAGCATATCGTCAAGGTGTGTGCTGGGATGCCTATATTGAACGGTGATAGCATTTATGGGATGACAATCAGAACACATGTGAAAACTACCATCTTTCTTAGGTGCAAGAATGACCGAAACGACACAAGGACTTCAGCTTTCGTGTACATGTCCATTGTCAATGAGTTGTTGTACTTGCCTTTGTATTTCCTTGGTTTCTTCGGGGTTCATGCGATATGGTGCCTTGTTGGGTAATGGTGCGCCAGGGATTTGGTCACTGTGGTGTTCGATGCCTCGTAGAGGAGGTATACCTGGAGGTAGCTCATCGGAAAAAACGTCCTCATATTCCTGCAATAATTGAGACAACACTAAAGGTAGATGGTGAGAGGTGTTAGTTCTTGTTGCCTCGTCCTTGCACACTAGGACATAGTGCATAAAACAAGATGGGTTCTCACACACTTCTGTCATCTCACTTTTGGTACTGAAAAGCACTAAGTTTTTCTTGTCTCTCAACGTGGTGGCACTCATTTTTGGCTTGTGGCGCTCACTCTCTTTTTGGTGGCTCACTCTCTCACTATTCTCTCCATGATGGGTGGTTGCTTGCTTGTCAGCGATTACTTGACTTGGTGACATAGGTTGTAGCACATACTCCTTTCCCTTCATCTTGAAGCTATAGTGATTGGTTCTCCCATTGTGGATGAAGACGCGGTCGAATTGCCAAGGTCGTCCAAGTAGGAGATGGCAAACGGACATGGGAATCACATCACACTCCAAAGTGTCTTCATATGCTCCAATCTTGAAGGAGACTTGCACGGTGTGCTCCACTTGAATGGTGCCAGTGTCTCTAAGCCATTGGACCTTGTAGCGACGAGGATGCTTCATCTTGACCAATTGTAGCTTGTAACATAGCTCTTCACTTGCAAAATTGTGGGAATTTCCTCCAACGATGATGACCTTCATAGAACGTCCATTGATGCCCGCTTTGTGTGGAAGATGTGGCAACGTTGATCTTTGTCTTGTTGATGTTGAAGTGTCAAGACCTTGGGGACAACAAGTGCGGGTCTCGAATCATTATCACGACATACTTGGTCATCTTCATCTTCATTCACGCGTCGGTGCATGGCCACGTGCTCAAGGGGTTCCATTTCTTCCTCACTCATCGAGTCATAGGTGACGTTGTTGTTGGCAATCATGTGCATCGTGTGTGATAGAAATATGCCCTAGAGGCAATAATAGAGTGGTTATTATTATATTTCCTTAATCACCATAATGGTTTATTATTCATGCTAGAATTGTATTGACCAAAAACTTAAATACATGTGTGGATACATAAACAAATATTGTGTCCCTAGTAAGCCTCTACTAGACTAGCCCGTTGATCAAAAGATGGTTAAGGTTTCCTAACCACAGACATGTGTTGTCACATAATAACAGGGTCATGTCATTAGGAGAATGATGTGATGGACAAGACCCACCCGTTAGCTTAGCACATGATAGTTCATTTTATTGCTATTGCTTTCTTAATGTCAAATACATATTCCTTCGACCATGAGATTATGCAACTCCCGGATACCGGAGGAATACCTTGTGTGCTATCAAATGTCACAACGTAATTGGGTGATCATAAAGATGATGGAAATATGCCCTAGAGGCAATAAGAAAATAGTTATTATTATATTTACTTAATCATGATAAAGGTTTATTATTCATGCTTAGGGATGGAAATGGGTCGGGTGGAGCTGGTCCAAATCTAACCCATGACCCATCTTCCTACCCTCTGCACATCCACCAAATTATCCATGGGCACAACTTGTGCCCATGCCCAAACCCGCTGGATACCCACATACCCATGGAGCTCCATGGGCATAGAAAAGTCAGCATGAAGCCTTCCCAAAGATCAAATCAACTCATCATCATTCACTCACAAATGACAACATAAGCTACATGCATAAGTAGGTAACACGTAATACGATGAGTCCTTAAGTGTGACATACCAGAGGTTGATTCTGTAGCATATAGCTCATGGCACAAGTTGCATATTTCCTGCCATCTCCCATTGATTCACTCTTTCTACTGTCACTGGAATTTGGCCCCACATGTCATACGGGTATCCATTGGGTATCCATGGAGCAGAAACTATAACCATGCCCAACCCGTTTGTTCGTGGGTATCCATATCCACTGACCCATGGGCAGAAATGTGCTCCATACCCTTGCCCAACCGGGTCGGGTATCCATGGGTATCCAGATCCATGGATAAAATTGCCATCCCTATTCATGCTAGAATTGTATTGACCGGAAACTTAAATACATGTGTGGATACATAAACAAATACCATGTGCCTAGTGAGCCTCTACTAGACTAGCTTGTTGATCAAAAGATGGTTAAGGTTTCCTAACCGTAGACATGAGTTGTCATTTGATAACAGGATCACATCATTAGGAGAATGATGTGATGGACAAGACCCATCTGTTAGCTTAGCACATGATCATTCAGTTTATTGCTATTGCTCTCTTAATGTCAAATACATATTCCTACGACTATGAGATCATGCAATTCTCGGATACTGGAGGAATACCTTCTGTGCTATCAAACGTCACAACGTAACTTGGTGATTATAAAAATGCTCTACAGGTGTCTCCGAAGGTATTTGTTGAGTTGGCATGGATCGAGATCAGGATTTGTCACTCCATGTATCGGAGAGGTATCTCTGGGCCCTCTCAGTAATACATATCACAAGAAGCTTGCAAGCAAAGTGACTAAGGAGTTAGTCACAAGATGATATATTATGAAACGAGTAAAGAGACTTGCCTGTAACGAGATTGAACTAGGTATGAAGATACCGATGATCGAATCTCGGGCAAGTAACATACCGACGGATAAAGGGAATTGCGTATGTTGTCATAAGGTTCCACCGATAAATATCTTCTTGGAATATGTAGGAACCAATATGGGCATCTAGGTTCCGCTATTGGTTATTGAACGGAGATATGTCTCGGTCATGTCTACATAGTTCTTGAACCCGTAGGGTCCGCATGCTTAACGTTCATTGACGATATAGTGTTATATGAGTTATATGGTATTGGTGACCGAATGTTGTTCGGAGTCTCGGATGAGATAATGGACATGATGAGGAGCTCCAGAATGGTCCGAAGGTAAATATTGATATATAGGACGATACTATTTGGACACCCAAAGAGTCTCGGGAAGTACCGGGTAGTCATTGATCACTGGAAGGGGTTCCGGAACCCCCGGGAGGTCTATGGGCCTAATGGGCCAAGGGGAGGCATACACCAGCCCACAAGGGGCTGGTGCGCCCCTCTCCCTGGCCGTCCGTCCCTAGGAAAGGAAAGGGGGATTGGCCCCTCCTGCCTTTCCCTCCTTAGGAGAGAAAGGAAAGGGGGGGCGTCTCCTCCCCCTGCGTTCCTCCCGCGCTTATAAAAGGAAGGGGCGCAGCAAGGGGTAGGAGCCCAAGTGGGATTTGGCCCCACTTGGGGAGCCTCCTGGCTGCCTCCCCTCTCCCCCACCTATATATATGTGGGAGGGGGCTCCACACATAACCACGACAATCTCGTGTGCGGTGCCCCTTTCCTCAATTTTGTCCCTCCGTCATATTTTCGGAGTGCTTAGGCGAAGCCCTGCAGAGATAGCATCACCACCACCGTCACCACACTGTCGTCCTGCAGGAACTCATCCACTACTTTCTGTCTTGCTGGATCAAGAAGGCAAGGACGTCACTGCTACTTCTTGAGCTTGTGTTGGTTTTTCCCTTGAAGAGGAAAGTGTGATGCAGCACAGTAGAGATAAGTATTTCCCTCAGTTAAGAATCCAGGTATCAATCCAGTAGGAGAAGAACGTGAAAATAACTAATACCTACACAAACAATCAAACACTTGCACCCAATGCGATAAAGGGGTTGCCAATCCCTTCATGGTCACTTGCAAAGGTGACATCTGATAGAGATAAATAAAACTAAACAAAATATAACGAAGTATTTTTGGATTTTTTGGTTTATAGATCTGAAAATAAAAGATTGCTAAATAGTAGATCGGAAACTAATATGATGGAAAATAGACTCGGGGGGCATAGGTTTCACTAGAGGCTTCTCTCATGAAGGTAAATAATACGGTGGGTGAACAAATTATTGTCGAGAAATTGATAGAAAAGCGCAAACTTATGACAATATCCAAAACAATGATTGTGTAATATAGGCATCACGTCCGTGTCAAGTAGACCGCCTGCCTGCATCTACTACTATTACTCCACACATCGACCGACTCCTGCCTGCATCTAGAGTTTTAAGTTCATAAAGAACAGAGTAACGCTTTAAGTAAGATGACATGATGTAGATGAATAAACTCAAGCAATATGATGTAAACCCCATCTTTTTATCCTCGATGGCAACAATACCGTATGTGCCTCACTACCCCTACTTTGTCACTGCGTGAGCACACCGCAAGATTGAACCCAAAGTTAAGCACTTCCCCCATTGCAAGAAAAACCACTCTAGTTGGCCAAACCAAACCTCTAGTTTGAAGAGAAATACAAAGATATCAAATCATGCATATAAGAATTCAGAGAAGATTCAAATAATATTCATAGATAATCTGAGCATAAATCCACGATTCATCAAATATCGACAAGCACATCGCAAAAGAAGATTACAACAGATAGATCTCCAAGAACATCGAGGAGAACATGGTATTGAGAATCAAAGAGATAGAAGAAGCCATCTAGCTACTAGCTATGGATCCGTAGGTCTGTGGTAAACTACTCATGCTTCATCGGAAGGGCAATGGATTTGATGTAGATGCCCTCCGTGATCGAATCCCCCCTCCGGCAGGATGCTGGAAAAGGCCCCAAGATGGGATCTCACGGGAACAGAAGGTTGCGGCAGTGGAAAAGTGTTTTCGTGGATGCTTCTGGAGGTTCGAGAATAAATGTGAATATATAGGAGGAAGAACTAGGTCAGGGGGTCACCGAGAGGCCCACAAGGTAGGGGGACGCCATCTAGGGCGCGCCCTCCACCCTTGCCGCCACCTCGTGGCTCTTCTGACTTGCACTCCAAGTCTCCTGGGTGTCTTTTGGTCCAAGAAAAATCATCGTGAAAGTTTTATTCCGTTTGGACTCCGTTTGATATTCCTTTTATGTGAAGCTAAAAAACAAGGAAAAACAGAAAATGGCACTAGGCTCTAGGTTAATAGGTTAGCCCCAAAAATAATATAAAATAGCATATTAATGCATATAAAACATCCAAAACAGATAATATAATAGCATGGAACAATAAAAAATTATAGATACGTTGGAGACGTATCAGTTACCGAGTTGAACATGTGCTGAATGCGGAGGTGCCGTACGTTCGGTACTCGGTCGGCTGGAACTCGAAGAAGTTTGTCTACATCGACCGCGTTAATGAATACTTCTTCTTACGGTCTACGAGGGTACATAGACACACTCTCCCCTCTCATTGCTATGTGTCTTCATGGATAGGTCTTGCATGTGCGTAGAATTTTTTTTGTTTTCCATGCAACGTTCCCGAACAAAAGATGCTCTACAGGTATCTCCGAAGGTGTCTGTTGAGTTAGCATGGATCGGGATTGGGATTTTTCACTCCATGTGATGGAAAGGTATATCTGGGCCCTCTCGATAATAGACATCACAAGAAGCTTGCAAGCAAAGTGACTAAGGAGTTAGTTACAAGATGATGTATTACAGAACGAGTAAAGAGACTTGGCAGTAACGAGATTGAGCTAGGTATGGAGATACCGATGATCGAATCTCGAGCAAGTAACACACCGACAGACAAAGGGAACTACATATGTTTTCATAAAGGTTCGACCGATAAAGATCTTCATAGAATATGTAGGAATCAATATGGCATCCAGGTCCCACTATTGGTTATTGACCGGAAAGGCGTCTCGGTCATGTCTACATCATTCTCGAACCCATAGGGTTCACACGCTTAACGTTCGTTGATGATATAGTATTATATGAGTTGTGTGAGTTGGTGACCAAATGTTGTTCGGAGTCCCGGATGAGATCATGGACATGACGAGGATCTCCGGAATGGTCTAGAGGTAAAGATTTGATATATAGGACGATGCTATTTGGTCACCGGAAAAGGTTTCGGAATGTACCGGGTAATCATCGGATCACCAGAAGGGGTTCCGGGAGGCCCCGGGAGGTTATTTGGCCATATAGGCCAAACGAGGAGAGCACACCAGCCCACAAGGGGATGGCGCTCCCCTCCTCTGGCCGCTGGCCTTGTGGAGAAAAGGAAGGAGGGGATTCGGTCTCCCCTTGCCTTCCCTCTCCTCCCCTTTCCTTCCCCCCGAGAGCAAATAAGGAGGGGGGACGCGCCTAAGCGCAGTCACCCTAGGGTTAGCTGCCGTCCCCCTAGGGGTGCGCTTGGGCAGCCTCCTCCTCCCCCCACCTATATATATGTGAGGAGGGAGAGGGGCAACAAACACCACGATCCCAAGCCGTGTGCAGCGCCCTGTCTCCCTCTAGTTCTAGTTCCTCCTCCGTCCACGTCCGTTGTGCTTGGCGAAGCCGTGCGGATAGTTTCACCACCTTTGTCACCATGTCGTCGTGCTGCCGGAACTCATCTAATACTTTGCCTCTCTTGCTGGATTGAGAAGGCCAGGACGTCATCGAGTTGAACATGTGCTGAATGTGGAGGTGCCATATGTTCGGTACTTGATCAGGACAGATCATGAAGGTGTACGACTACATCAACCGCGTTGATGAATGCTTCTGCTTAGCGATCTACAAGGGTATGTAGATGCTCTCCCCCTCTTGTAGCTATGCATCTCCATGGATAGATCTTGCGTGTGCATAGAATTTTTTTTGTTTTCCATGGAACGTTCCCCAATAGTGGCATCATGAGCCAGGTCTATGCGTAGATGATATGCACGAGTAGAACACAAAAGAGTTGTGGGCGACGATGTTCATAATGCTTACCGCCAATGTCTTATTTTGACTCGACGACATTGTGGGATGAAGCGGCCCGGACCAACCTTAAATGTCCACGCACATGAGACCGGTTCCACTGACTGACATGCAACTTGTTTTGCATAAAGGTGGCTCGCGGGCGTCTGTTTCTCCTACTTTAGTTGAATCGAATTTGACTACGTCCGGTCCTTGAATAAGGTTAAAAAACAAACTTGATAATCACCGTTGTGGTTTGGTAACCCACAAGTATAGGGGATCGCAACAGTTTTCGAGGGTAGAGTATTCAGCCCAAATTTATTGATTCGACACAAGGGGAGCCAAAGAATATTCTCAAGTATTAGCAGCTGAGTTGTCAATTCAACCACACCTGAAAGACTTAATATCTGCAGCAAAGTATTTAGTAGCAAAGTAATATGGAAGTAACGGTAATGGTGGAAAAAGTAAGGGTAGAAATTTTGTAGCAATCGTAACAGTGGCAATGGAAAAGTAACGTAGCAAAGATCAATATGAAATGAACTCATAGGCAATGGATCAATGATGGATAATTATGTCAGATGGCATTCATCATGCAACAGTTATAACCTAGGGTGACACAGAACTAGCTCACATTCATCAATATAATGTAGGCATGTATTCCGAATATAGTCATGCATGCTTATGGAAAAGAACGTGCATGACATCTTTTTTCCTACCCTCCCATGGCAGTGGGGTCCTATTGGAAACTAAGGGATATTAGGGCCTCCTTTTAATAGAGAACCAGAATAAAGCATTAGCACTAAGTGAATAGATGAACTCCTCAGACTACGTTCATCACCGGGAAGTGTCCGGACTATTGTCACTCCGGGGTTGTCGGATCATAACACGTAGTAGGTGACTATAACTTGCAAGATAGGATCAAGAACACAAATATATTCATGAAAACATAATAGGTTCAGATCTGAAATCATGGCAGTCGGGCCCTAGTGACAGGCATTAAGCATATCAAAGTCATAGCAACATCAATCTTAGAACATACTGGATACTAGGGATCAAACCCTAACAAAACTAACTCGATTACATGATAAATCTCCTCCAACCCATCACCGTCCAGCAAGCCTACGATGGAATCACTCATGCACAATAGTGAGCATCATGAAATTGGTGATGGAGGAAGGTTGGTGATGATGATGGCGATGATTTCCCCTCTCTCGAGCCCTGAACAGACTCCAGACTTGGCCTGCCAATGAAGAACATGGGTGACGGCGGCTCCGTATCGTAAAACACGATGAATCCTTCTCTCTGATTGTTTTCTCCCCGAATGTGAATATATGGAGTTGGAGTTGAGGTCGGTGGAGGTCTAGGTGACCCACAAGGCAGGGTGCGCGCCCTCCACCCTTGTGGATAGCCGATGGGTCCCCCTTTGTTGATTCTTTCACCAATATTTTTTATTTATTCCAAAAATATTCTCCGTGAAGTTTCAGGTCATTCCGAGAACTTTTATTTCTGCACAAAAATAACACGATGGCAATTCTTCTGAAAACAACTTTAGTCCGGGTTAGTTCCATTCAAATCATGCAAATTAGAGTCCAAAACAAGGGCAAAAGAGTTTGGAAAAGTAGATATGATGGAGACTAGGGTTCCCTCTCGGAACCACGAACCTTCTAGTGAGTTGCTCCGGTTTGTGAGGGGTGTGTGTCCAAACTTTTGTCAAACAGGCCAATTTTTTTACCACATCATCTTGGTGGCATGACATTACATCAAGCAAGGTTTCATGTTTTTCTGATCATTTTTTTTAATTTTTTGGAGTTAAAATGCCATGGCACTGCATGCATGTGCCCATGCCGTGAGACCAATATGCTTGAAAACTCCTTCTATTTTACTACACATGGAATTAACTCGCACACAAGTACAAAAATATGATTTTTCAAACCGTTATGGTTAGCTGTTGCATGTATATGTAGTTCAAATTTGAATTACAGTCATTAAATGGCTAGAAAATCACTTAACTATCTTTAAAAGGTCAAATTACCGCTAGAATTTTCCAAATTTTCACAGTATAGTTGTAGTACTGCAAAGTTAAACATAGAAAAAATTTGAAGGCCATAAGAGGAAGCTATCTCTTGTTCGTCATCAGACATGCATTGTTCCCTCTTGGAACCACGAGCCTTCTAGTGAATTGCTCCGGTTTTTGAGGGGTGTGTGTCCAAACTTTCATCAAACATGCCAATTTTTTGCCACATCATCTTAGTGGCATGACATTACATCAAGCAAGGTTTCATATTTTTCTGATCATTTTTTTGGAATTAAAATGCCATGGCACTCCATGCATACATATGCATGTGTCCATGTCGTGAGACCAATATGTTTGAAAATTCCTTCTAATTTACTGCACATGGAATTAACTCGCACACAAGTACACAAATATGATTTTTCAAACCGTTTTGGTTAGGCATTGCATGTAGATGTAGTTGAAATTTGAATTACGGACATTAAATGGCTAGAAAATCACTTAAATGTCTTTAAAAGGTCAAATGACCCCTAGAATTTTCCAAATTTTCACATTATACTTGTAGTAGTGCACGTTAAATGTAGAAAAAAAATTGAAGGCCATAAGAGGAAGCTATCTCCCGTTCGTCATCAAACATGCATTGTTCCCTCTCGGAACCACGAGCCTTCTACTGAGTTGCTCCGGTTTGTGAGGGGTGTGTGTCCAAACTTTCCTCAAACATGCCAATTTTTTTACAACATCATCTTGGTGGCACGACATTACATCAAGGAAGGTTTCATGTATTTCTGATTTTTTTTATTTTTTGGAATTAAAATGCCATGTCACTCCATGCATACATATGCACATGTCCATGTCGTGAGACAAATTTGTTTGAAAATTCCTTCTAATTTACTGCACATGGAATTAAGTCGCACACAAGTACACAAATATGATTTTTTTTCAAACTGTTATGGTTAGGCGTTGCATGTAGATGTAGTTCAAATTTGAATTATGATCATTAAATGGCTAGAAAATCACTTAAATGTCTTTAAAAGGTCAAATGACCCTTAGAATTTTCCAAATTTTCACATTACAGTTGTAGTAGTGCACGTTAAACGTAGAAAAAATTTGAAGGCCGTAAGAGGAAGCTATCTCCCGTTCGTCATCAAACATGCATTGTTCCCTCTCGCAACTACGAGCCTTCTAGTGAGTTGCTCTGGTTTGTGAGGGGTGTGTGTCCAAACTTTCGTCAAACATGCCAATTTTTTACCACAACATCTTGGTGGCATGACATTACATCAACCAAGGTTTCATGTGTTTCTGATTTTTTTAATTTTTTGGAATTAAAATGCCATGGCACTCCATGCTTTATTGTGTCATAGCCGTTACACCAATATGTTTGAAAACTCCTTCCAATTTACTGCACATGGAATTCAATTGCACACAAGTACACAAAATATGACTTTTCAAACCGTTATGGTTAGCTGTTGCATGTACATGTAGTTCAAATTTCAATTACGGTCATTAAATGGCTAGAAAATCACTTAAATGTCCTAAAAGGTGAAGTGACCCCTGAAATTTTCCAAAATTTGACATGAGAGTTCTATTAGCACTACAAAATTTCTCGTACATTTAAAACACCATCCGTTGCCACTTTACTCCAAATTCTTCTTTCAAAGCTAATAAAAAATATCTACAACATCACACACAGTTGTTTTCTAGAAACCGTTTGCGATGCAAATATCTGCGTGTATTTAAGTGTCCCTCCTTAAGCTTCGCCGGCTCGTCTGCTCCAGTGCCGGCAACCCCCGAATACACTTATCCCGATCCCCATTCCCGCCCCCCTTCTTGCAAAGATGATGTCGTGGAAACGCTTCGTGAAGGCCCGTACAATGGCCTCGTCCCCCCGGAGCGCCGCCTCCTACGCCGAGAGTGCCACCGCATCCGCATTGAGCGCGGCCGCTTCCGCCGAGAGGGCGTCCACGACAGCCGACAGGACAGCAGAAGCAACTGAGACGGCGGCTGCAAATGCCGAGAGTGCTCGAGCTGTCGCCCTGGCCCGGGTCGAGGCCATCCACGCCAAGATCGAGGATGCACACGCCAAGATATTCCAGGCCACCTCAGACTCCAGCATGCAACCTGAGGGAGTCCTAGACTAAGGGGTCCTCGGGCGTTCGACCTATTAGACATGGGCCGGACTGATGGGCTGTGAAGATACAAAGGCTGAAGATTCTACCCGTGTCCGGATAGGACTCTCCTTGGCGTGGAAGGCAGGCTTGGTGACCAAATATGAAGATTCCTTTCTCTGTAACCGACCTTATGTAACCCTAGATCCCTCCGGTGTCTATATAAACCAGAGGGCTAGGTCCGTAGACATATATCCTCATAATCATAGTCAGACAGGCTAGACTTTTAGGGTTTAGCCATTACGATCTCGTGGTATATCAACTCTTGTAATACCCGTATTCATCAAGATCAATCAAGCAGGAAGTAGGGTATTACCTCCATAGGCCCGAACCTGGGTAAACATTATGTCCCCCATCTCTTGTTACCATCGACCTTAGACGCACAGTTCGGGACCCCCTACCCGAGATCCGCCGGTTTTGAAACTGACATTGGTGCTTTCATTGAGAGTTCCACTGTGCTGTCGTCAAAAGGTTTGATGGCTCCTTCAATCATCTATAATGACGCTGTCCAAGGGGAAGTCTTCCTCCCGGGACAGATCTTTGTGTTCGGCGGCTTCGCACTGTAGGCCAACTCGCTTGGCCATCTGGAGCAGATCGAAAGCTACGCCCCTGGCCACCAGGTCAGACTTGGAAGCTTCAACTACATTGCGGATATCTGTGGAGACTTGACCTTCGACGGATTTGAAACCACGGCGGCCGCTCCTTGCCACCACGATGAACATGACGTAAATCTGTCATCAGCCCATACACAGGAGATAGTACCTGTTGCGGCTCTGGCCCTAGATCCAGAGCAGATCGCGCCATCCGAAGACGGAAAGCTCAACCCCGCCGCGGAAGCTACAGACTCAGTGGCATTGGAGCCGCACACAGACTTAACTTCAAGTGACATCTATGTCACCGGAACCATGGACTCGTCTCCGGCTACAGGTTCCAAACCTTGTGCGTCCGCGTATGTCGAGATTGATCGGTCATCGATCGTCGAATTCAGCTCCACGGACATCTTCCGACACTCGCCCTTGGGCGACGTGTTAAACTCGTTAAGAGCACTATCCTTAGCGGGGGGGCCCACAGCCGAATTGTATCCGGTTCGAACCAGCGGCTGATGACGGAGAATTTTGCTTCCCACCCACCGCCCACTTCGTAGCCACTATCGAAGACCTAACTGACATGCTCGATTACGGCTCCGATGACATCGACTGTATGGATGAGGATGCCGGAGTGGACGAGGCTCAAAACCCGCCATTTACCGGATGCTGGACGGCCACTTCCTCGTATGATGTATACATGGTGGATGCACCAAAAGAGAATAGCGGCGATGACAAGGAAGATCCAGTTGAGGATAAACCTCCCGAGATACAGTCAAAGCGCCAGCGTCAGCGGTGCTACTCTAAGTCACACCACAACAAAGACAGCAACACCGGCACAGGAGAGGATAACACTCCGAAAGGTGCCGAAGACAACGAAGACCCCGTTGATGCAACTGCCGAACAAGATGAACAGGAAGATGGGCAAGTTAGCCCTGGTAAACAGGCCACGCATGAAGACTCGGAGGACAGTAATTATCTTCTGCTTTCCGAGGATGAGGCGAGCCTCGGCACTGAGGATTTCATCGTGCCTGAGGAACCTCTTGAGTAGGAGCGCTTCAAGCACCAGCTAATAGCCACTGCAAGGAGCCTGAAAAAGAAGCAGCAGCAGCTTCAAGCTGACCAAGATCTGCTCAACGATAAATGGACCGATGTCCTAGCAGCCGAAGAATACGGCCTCAAGCACCCAACCAAAAGCTACCCAAAGAGCAAATTGCCACCTTAGTTCGACGACGAGGCGCCGGAGCATATACCACCATCGTGCAATGCGGATGACCGACCACCACGTGGTCGGGATAAAACGACAACTCAAGCCGAACACCAGCCCACCCCACGTCATCGCAAATACAGAGGTAAAACAGCTCGCGGTCATACATATGACCTTCGGGGGGACTTGAACAATAGATTGGGACATACCAGATTGATCTACGGATCGTGACGACATGCCTCGACACGTGACAACGGCTATCTATTCGGACGTGACAAACCTAGTCATGCATGGGCCGAAAGCCGTAGACGGACTCCATCGGAGCTACGTCGCGATGCAGCCCGATATAGAGGCGCCATGCACCCCCTTTGCTTCACTGACGAAGTCATGGAACATGAATTCCCAGAAGGGTTTAAACCCGTAAACATCTAATCATACGATGGAACAACTGACCCCGCGGTATGGATCGAAGACTTCATTCTCCATATTCATATGGCCCGCGGCGACGACCTTCGTGCCATTAAATACCTCCCCTAAAACTCAAAGGACCGGCCCGGCACTGGCTGAACAGCCTGCCCAAAAATTCCACCGGCAGCTGGGAGGACTTGGAAGAAGCCTTCCTTGACAACTTCCAAGGTACATATGTTCGACCTCCGGACGCTAATGGCTTAAGCCATATAGTTCAACAGCCCGGAGAGTCTGCCAGGAAATTCTGGACTAGATTCTTAACTAAAAACAACCAGATCGTCGATTGTCCGGATGCCGAAGCCCTAGCGTCCTTTAAACACAGCATCCGTGACGAATGGCTCGCCCGCCACCTCAGCCAGAAAAGTCGAAGTCCATGGCAGCCCTCACGGCACTCATGACCCGCTTTTGTGCGGGTGAGGATGTTGGCTGGCCCGTAGCAAAAACAATGCAAGTGACGCCGGCACCCCTGAAGCCAAAAATAGCAACGACAAGTCCCGACGCAACAGATACAAGCGTCGAAACAACAATGACAACACCGATGATACGGTGGTCAATGCCGAATTCAATAGCTCTAAGTCCAGTCAGCGGAAGAAGCCGTTCAAAAAGAACAATTCGGGCTCATCCAGCTTGGACCGCATACTCGATCATCCGTGCCAGATTCATGGCACCCCAGATAAACCACCCAATCACACCAACAGAGATTGTTGGGTTTTCAAACAGGCCAGCAAGTTAAATGTCGAAAGAAAGGAGAAGGGATCGCAGAGCGAGGACGACGATGAGGAGCCCTGGCCACCGAACGTAGGGGGACATAAGAAGTTTCCCCCTCAAGTCAAAACGGTGAACATGATATATGCTACCCACATCCCCAAGAGGGAGCGCAAGTGCGCGCTCAGGGATATCTACGCGATAGAGCCAGTCGCCCCAAAATTTAATCCATGGTCGCCATGCCCGATCACCTTGGATTGTCGGGATCACCCAACCAGTATCCGTCACGGGGGTTCAGCCGCACTGGTCCTGGACCCAATAATTGATGGGTTCCACCTGACACGAGTCCTCATGAACTGTGGCATCAGCCTCAACCTGCTCTATCAGGATACAGTGCACAAAATGGGCATCAATCCATCACGGATCAAGCCCACAAAGACTACCTTTAAAGGAGTCATACCAGGTGTAGAGGCCCGCTGTACAAGCTCAATCACACTAGAGGTTGTCTTCGGATCTCTGGACAACTTCCGAAGCGAGGAGTTAATCTTCGATATCGTCCCTTTTCGCAGTGGCTATCATGCACTGCTCGGACGAACCGCATTTGCTCGATTCAACGCGGTGCCACACTATGCTTATCTCAAGCTCAAGATGCCTGGACCACGAGGCGTCATAACAGTTAATGGAAACACGGAACGCTCCCTCCGTACTGAGGAGCACACCGCTGCCTTAGCAGCAGAAGTACAGAGCGGCCTTTTCAAGCAGAACCTTAATTCGGCGGCCGATCCCCGGACACTGTTAGGAGAGTCTGGACTATTCTACAGCAGGACAGCCCGGCACGTGAAGAGCTCGACTAGCAATTCGGCCTCCGTCCTAGTCCCGACCAAGTGGCGGCAATTGTACCGCGCGTACATAACTACGCACTAAAAATACCATGGGCACGGATGGAGGCATAATCAGCTTGTGATCCACAATACGGCTCGACCGCCCCGGACACACATACTTTCACTGTTTCCTTTTTTCCTCCTTTTTCAGGTCTCTTTTTCACATGCCTTCCCTGACGGCTTGACCATCGGTTCTTTTTTGAAGGATAAATACACCAAGACGACAAGAAGCATGGACATATGGAGGAAATTTTAGGTGGTTTCTTTAAAGATCCCTTTACCTGTTTTCAAGACCCACACGCAGCTCTCCTTGGTTAAGGCATATCAAATAGCTTTCTGCTTATTGCACTACTTGTATAAATGCGCTTTAACGCACTAATGAAATTATAATGGAAACAGTTTGCGGCCCAAATTTTACGTCTTTTAGCTTACTACTCTTTCTTCTTTTTATTTTTTATAACTTTATCAAATAGCACCCATACACTCTGATATGTTTCA
Source organism: Triticum urartu (assembly GCF_056163025.1). Taxonomy (NCBI): domain Eukaryota; kingdom Viridiplantae; phylum Streptophyta; class Magnoliopsida; order Poales; family Poaceae; genus Triticum; species Triticum urartu. The sequence goes on from NC_141877.1 coordinate 283,667,087, forward strand.
ATTTTCCAGGGGCTCCATAGCGCCCCACAACACGGCAACAAAGTCCGAACACTTTCTACTGTTCGGCACCCCAAATTTAGCACTATATGCACTAGCTCCGAATCATGTCTTTGGTCAATAGTTGGGTTGCCCGGCTCCTGTGCGTGCTACCCTATGTTCCGCTACATCGGCTAGGGTAGTAAAGGGAGAACTACTGCGACTGTGCCCTGGTTTACTCGGATGAGCACCTCAGTAGAGAAAGCCGAAAACTGACTATCATGATGCGGCGTGAGCCGGTCAGCTCTACGGAGGTCTCAAATCGTTAGAGATTTTTTCCGCGTTACGCGAGGGATTGGTACTTGCCCGATCAGATGTTTATAGCTTTCTAGTTCAGATACCAGTGGCTGCGCCTAAATTTTTATCGTCAAACTCCTATGTCTAAGTGAGGGTGTTCAAGCCGCATAGTCTGATTGTCTGGTTTGCTGAGCCAAACACCTCCTTCAAGGACCAAACAATTGGATCAAGAGTGTTTAGATTATATCCCGAACACCCCCGTACTTCCTACATGGGGGAAGAAGCCGACAACTGGCCAACTCTCAGATTTCACACAATACGGCCACATAGGAGGTGAATTTTTTTAAACAAACCTTATATTAGATAACAAAATTTGTTTCATCATACAAGGCAGAGACAACATGAAGATATTCATTCGAAAATAATGCCTTGCGAACATTGCGTTGCCACAATACGAGATCCCTCCAAGACATTGGCAAAATACCGCTCGGGTGTGTGGTGCTCCTTGCTCTCTGGTGGTCCCTCGGTCGTAAGCTGGACGGCGTCCATCTTCGCCCAAAACACATTGACACGGGCGAAGGCCATGCGCGCACCCTCAATGCAGGCTGATTGCTTGACGACGTCCAACTGAGGACAGGCGTTCACCAGCCGCTTCACGAGCCCAAAGTAGCTGCCGGGCATAGCTTCAGCAGGCCACAGCCGGATTATTAGATCCTTCATGGCTAGTTCGGCCACCCTATGTAGCTCGACCAGCTATTTTAGCTGATCTCTAAAGGGCATTGGATGTTTTGGCGCAAGATATTGCGACCAGAACAGCTTCTCCGTTGAGCTCCCCTCTTCGGGTCGGAAGAACTCTGCAGCGTCGAATACACTGCGCGGTGATACATCTCCAACGTATCTATAATTTTTGATTGTTCCATGCTATTATGTATTCTGTTTTGGATGTTTAATGGGCTTTATTATACACTTATATTATTTTTGGGACTAACCTATTAACCTGAGGCCCAGTGCAATTTGCTATTTTTTTGCCTATTTCAGTGTTTCACAGAAAAGGAATATCAAACGGAGTCCAAACGGAATGAAACCTTCGGGAGCGTGATTTTTGGAGCAAACGTGATCCCAAGGACTTGGACTGGACGTCAAGAAACAACCGAGGAGGCCACGAGGCGGAGGCGCGCCCGCCCCCTCGGTGCGCCCCCACCCTCGTGGGCCCCTCGTGGCTCTCCTGGCCAACTTCCTTCGCCTATATATACTCATACACCCTGAAAACATCCAGGAGCACCACAAAACCCTATTTCCACCGCTGCAACCTTCTGTACCCATGAGATCCCATCTTGGAGCCTATTTGGGCGCTCCGCCGGAGGGGGCATCGATCACGGCGGGCTTCTACATCAACGCCATAGCCTCTCCGACGATGTGTAACTAGTTTACCTCAGACCTTCGGGTCCATAGTTATTAGCTAGATGGCTTCTTCTCTCTCTTTGTATCTCAATACAAAGTTCTCCTCGATCTTCTTGGAGATCTATTCGATGTAACTCTTTTTGTGATGTGTTTGTCGAGATCTGATGAATTGTGGGTTTACGATCAAGATTATCTATGAACAATATTTGAATCTCCTCTGAATTCTTTTATGTATGATTTGTTATCTTTGCAAGTCTCTTCGAATTATCAGTTTGGTTTGGCCTACTAGATTGATCTTAATTGCAATAGGAGAAGTGCTTAGCTTTGGGTTCAATATTGTGTTGCTCGATCCCGGTGACAGAAAGGGAAACGACATGTATTGTATTGTTGCCATAGAGGATAAAAAGATGGGGTTTATATCATATTGCTTGAGTTTATCCCTCTACATCATGTCATCTTACCTAATGCGTTACTCTGTTCTTATGAACTTAATACTCTAGATGCATGCTGGATAGCGGTCGATGTGTGGAGTAATAGTAGTAGATGCAGGCAGGAGTCGGTCTACTTGTCACGGACGTGATGCCTATATACATAATCATGCCTAGATATTCTCATAATTATTCGCTTTTCTATCAATTGCTCGACAGTAATTTGTTCACCCACCGTAATACTTATGCTATCTTGAGAGAAGCCACTAGTGAAACCTATGGCCCCCGGGTCTATTCTCCATTATATTAATCTCCCGTCAACAAGTTATTTCTGGCACCATTTATTTTCCAATCTTTACTTTTAATCTTTATCATAGAAATACCAAAAATATTATCTTGTCATCTCTATCAGATCTCACTTTTGCAAGTGGTCGTGAAGGGATTGACAACCCATTTATCGTGTTGGTTGCAAGGTTCTTATTTGTTTGTGTAGGTACGAAGGACTTGCGTGTGGCCTCCTACTGGATTGATACCATGGTTCTCAAAAACTGAGGGAAATACTTACGCTACTTTGCTGCACCACCCTTTCCTCTTCAAGGAAAAAACCAACGCATGCTCAAGAGGTAGCAAGAAGGATTTCTGGCGCCATTGTCGGGGAGTCTACGCACAAGTCAAGACATACCAAGTACCCATCACAAACTCTTATCCCTCGCATTACATTATTTGCCATTTGCCTCTCATTTTCCTCTCCCCCACTTCACCCTTGCTGTTTTATTCGCTCACTTTTTCCGTCCACTTGCTTCTTGTTTGCTTGTGTTCTTGCTTGTCATGATGGCTCAAGATAATACTAAATTGTGTGACTTTTCCAATACCAACAACAATGATTTTCTTAGCACTCTGATTGCTCCTCTTACCGATGCTGAATCTTGTGGAATTAATGCTTCTTTCCTGAATCTTGTCATGAAAGATCAATTCGCCGACCTTCCTAGTGAAGATGCCGCTACCCATCTAAATAACTTTGTTGATTTATGTGATATGCAAAATAAGAAAGATGTGGACAATGATATTGTTAAACTGAAGCTACTTCCGTTTTCTCTTAGAGATTGTGCTAAAACTTGGTTTTCATCTTTGCCTAAAAATTGTATTGATTCATGGAATAAGTGCAAAGATGATTTTATCTCTAAATATTTTCCTCCCGCTAAGATCATCTCTCTTAGAAACGATATTATGAATTTTAAGCAACTTGATCATGAACATGTTGCACAAGCTTGGGAGAGGATGAAATTAATGATACGTAATTGTCCTACACATGGTTTGAATTTATGGATGATTATACAAAAAAATTATGCCGGATTGAATTTCGCTTCTAGAAATCTTTTAGATATGGCCGCGAGAGGCACTTTTATGGAAATCACTTTAGGAGAAGCTACTAAACTCCTATATAATATTATGGTTAATTATTCTCAGTGGCACACTCAAAGATCTACTAGTAAAAAGGTGCATGCAATTGAAGAGATTAATGTTTTGAGTGGAAAGATGGATGAACTTATGAAATTGTTTGCTAATAAGAGTGTTTCTTCTGATCCTATTGATATGCATTTATCTACTTTGATTGAGAATAATAATGAATCTATGGATGTGAATTTTGTTGGTAGGAACAATTTTGGTAACAACGCATATAGAGGAAATTTTAATCCTAGGTTGTATCCTAGTAATTCCTCTAATAATTATGGTAATTCCTACAACAACTCTTATGGAAATTTTAATAAGATGCCCTCTTATTTTGATACTACTGTTAAAGAATTCATGAGTTCGCAAAAGAATTTCAATGCTTTGGTTGAAGAAAAATTGCGTAAGATTGATGAGTTGGCTAGGAACGTGGATAGAATTTCTCTTGATGTTGATTCTTTGAAACTCAGATCTATTCCACCTAAGCATGATATCAATGAGTCTCTCAAGGCCATGAGAATTTCCATTGATGAGTGCAAAGAAAGAACCTCTAGGATGCGTGCTAAAAAAGATTGCTTCGTGAAAGCGTGTTATTCTAGTTTCCATGATAATAATGATGTAGATCTAAAAGTTATTGATGTGTCTCCTATTAAATATTTGTTTTGCAATATGAATCTTGATAATTATGGGACTAGAGATGAGTCAACTTTAGTAAGAAGGCGTCCCAATGATTCGGTGTTTTTAGATCTTGATGCAAAATTTGGTAAAATTGGGATGGAAGAGGTCAAAACTTTAGATAGCAATGAACCCACTATCTTGGATTTCAAGGAATTTAATTATGATAATTGCTCTTTAATATATTGTATTTCCTTGTTACAATCCATGCTAAATTCTCTGCATGCTTATAGTCAAAATAAGGCTTTTACTAAACATATCGTTGATGCTTTAATGCAATCTTATGAAGAAAAACTTGAATTAGAAGTTTCTATCTGTAAGTGCATCTAGTGCCACCCCTAGTTGGTTTTGGAGTATTGACGACAAACCTAGTTGAGGGACTAATGTGTTTGTGAGAATTGCAGGATAACACAGGTAGAAGTCCCTCATTGATTCGGTTTTTCCTACCAGAGATGACCCCTAAAAATGTATGAAGACATTGAAGTCAAAGGTGGTATATGAAGATATTCACATTGAAGACTATGACAAGAGAAGACACCACATGAAGCCTATGGAGCTCGAAGACTTAGATCTTTCGTAGTTGTTTTTCTTTTGTGTTGAGTCATAGGAACCACCGTACTGTTAAGTGGGGTCCAAGAGAACCAGTCAGAATGACTGAAGTGATGCCTAACCGAAAACCTATGTCTTCGAGTGAAGACTATGAGAGCGAATCTTGTCCAGAGTCGGACAAGTCAGCTTTGCTTGTAGCCCAAGTAAAGTTGTCGTGTGAGTTTGAAATCTGACCGTTGGAACACGTGTCAGTTCCTTAGTGACCCAGGGTCATTTCGGACAAATCAGGTCGGGTTGCCAAGTGGCTATAAATAGCCCACCCCCCACAACCATAAACGGTTGGCTGCTCAGATTGAGAGTACGACTTTTGTCGTTTGAGAGCAACCCACCTCGAAGCCTTTGAGAGAAAATTCCTTGCGAGGATAAAGCCCTAACCACCCACAGCCAGAGAGAATTGGGCATCACTTAAGTCTTCTTGTCTGTGTGATCTGAAGACTTATTACACTTGAGGACTGTGCATCCTCCAGCCGGTTAGGCGTCGCGTTCTAAGCATCCAAGAGACATTGTGGATTGCCGGTGAACGAAGTCTGTGAAGGTTTGGGAGTCTACCTTGAAGACTTACCAGAGTGATTGGGCGAGGTCTGTGTGACCTTAGCTCAAGGGGATTACGGTGAGGACTGGGTGTCCTGAGCTGCGTGTTCAGGACTGGGTGTCCGGGACTGTGTGTCCTAAGGTTTGAATACCTAGCCGCCCCAACCAGACGTACAGTTGTCACAGCAACTAGAACTGGTCCAACAAATCATTATCTTCAACGAGTCACTGGTTTCATCTTCCCTTCCCTTTACTTACTGTTGCTCCTTGTGAAGTCATTGTATGTTTGCACTATCTTTTGTCTTCACTGGGTGACTGCATGTTCTGTATGGCTTCATAATATCTTCCTACCTGATCCTTACTACATTGCTGCTATTAAGTCATTGTGCTTTCACTTGATTGAATACTTGACTATGGCTTGTCTAGTGTAGTCTACCTTCCGCTGCATGGTAATAGGTTTATTTCTATCATTTGTCTTCATAACTTCCACGTTTTGATGACTTTCATAAAAATCGCCTATTCACCCCCCCTCTAGTCGATATAACGCACGTTCAATTGGTATCAGAGCAAGGTGCTCCCTTGTTCTGTGTGATTCGGTTTAACCACCTGGAGTTTTAGCTATGTTGACTGCAGGGATAATTAAAGTCTCCGCTGCGTGCCCCGTCTTCGATGGAACTGAATATCCCTACTGGAAGAATAAGATGCGCATGCATCTTGAAGCCATTGATGTCGACCTATGGTATGTCGTCGAAAACGGCGTTCCCAAGGCTGGAGAAGGTGTCACTACTGCTGACGTCAAGAAATTTGTTCAACTGGACTCTACTGCCAAGAATATCATCTGTGGTCACCTGACCAAAGGACAGTATGGCCGTGTGAGTGCTTTGAAGACATCTAAGCTGGTCTGGGAATGGCTCTCCAAGGTCAATGAAGGCATCTCAACCCAGAGAGATCAAAGAATCAGTGTCCTTCGCAACCTCTTCTACCGCTTCAAGCGAAATGACAATGAGAATGTCCAGCACACGTTTGACCGACTCACTGACATCACAAATGAGCTTCAAGCCCTCGGCGCTACTGAGATCACCAAACATGAAGTCGTCAAGACACTACTGAGATCACTTGATAGTTCGTTTGACATCCTAGCCCTGATGATTCAAGAACGTCCTGATTTCAAGACACTCGATCCATCTGACATACTTGAGAGGCTCAACACACATGAGTTTCAGCTTTCTGAAAAAAGAGATATCTACGGTCCAAACTATGGGCGAACTCGTGCCTTGAAGGCAAAAGCTGTCTCCTCATCTGAAGAAGAATCTGACAGCAGTTCTGATGATCCTGAAGACATTGGAAGAGAACTTGCTATGCTTGTGAAGTAGTTCCAAAAATTCACCAAGAAGAAAGGCTTCAGAAAGACTTCCCGATCAAGCTCAAGGAATGATGAAGCTTCTGCTCACGACTACAAGAAGAAAACATGTCACAAGTGCAAGAAACCTGGCCACTTCATCTCTGAGTGTCCACAGTGGGACAATGAGAATAAAAAGAAGAAGAAGAGCAAGGAATATGACTCTGACGACAAGAAGAAGAAGAAATACTCAAAGTCTTCGTCCAAGTCTTCCTCAAAGTCTTCATCACACAAGAAGAGCTCATCTGGCAAGGCACGTGCATTTGTTGGCAAGGAAATGGACTCAGAGGAGGAGTCCGCTTCTGAGGAGGCGGAGGTGGAGTCTGAGGAGGAGTCCGATTCAGGCGTCGCAAGTTTGGCTACAGCATACGTTGCCAAGTCCATCTTCAATACTGAAGACAATGACCTCGTCACCGACATCGATGCAATTGACAAGGACTACTCCTCTTCTACCTACTGCTTCATGGCACGCGGTGCCAAGGTAAACACACGCACTACTCACTATCAAACATCTAGTGACGATGACTTTGATTGTAATTCAAAACCCAGCTACAAAACACTTGCTAAAATTGCAACTGAACAGCAGAAAGCTATGGAACACATTCAAAAACTATTAGACAGAAGTGATGATCTGTTAGGTGCTGAAATGACTCGATCTGAATCCTTAATTAAAGACATAAAAAATCTTCATGTTAAGTATCAGGAACTTGAAAGTCGTCATGAAACTCTCTCAATAACTCATGAAAAGCTTTCCTATGATTATCTTCAAAGGAAGCAAGATCTTGAGAAATTGAGAGAGGTTCATGAAGATCTTCAAAAGGAAAACGAGTCACTTCACTCCAAACAGATCAGTCCCGCTCAGGAAGGATTTGAACCACCATATCTTAAATGCATTGAGCGTGATAATGCTACTTTTGTTGCTGAATGTTCTACTGCTACTACTGTTGCAATATCTTCAACTGTTGATGTGGTAACTAACCCCTCTGCTGAGGATACCACTGCTATTGCTGATGAGAATGCTAGCTTGAAGACATTGCTTGAAACAGGGATGTACAAAAGTCTTAAAGGGCATCAGACACTATGTGATGTCCTCAAAAAGCAGATACTGAACCGAAACCCAAGGAAAGAGGGTGTTGGGTTCGTAAGGAAAATGAATGCTGATGGCTCTTACTGGAAACCTGAGCAGTACCCCAAAACCATGTGGGTTGCTGCAAAGGAACCTTCAGCAGACCCATCCAATCTATCTGGCTTCACTTGTGCTAACCCCATTATCATTGATGAATCCTTTGATGCAAACTATATACTGTTTAAGAATCAGAATGGTGAAGTGTTTGCCAGGTACATTGGTACTAACTGCAGGAATGGACCGCCTATGAAGAAGATCTGGGTTCCGAAAAGGTGTCTGGAGAATCTTCCTATGAATGTCATCATGACACCTCACGTGAAGAAGACAAACCTCAGACCAAAGGCTTCATACGGTCCAAAGGCTTCATACAGACAGAGGACTCACCCGAGTCGCACTAACGCAAATGTTTTGCAGGAAACCATACTCAGGCATATGAATATGAGAGCGGTTCATCAAACCGCCATGTTCATAAGACCAAGAACTATTCTGCTTATTCTTATGAGTACTATTGTCCGCCTGCAAGACTGTTTGCTAGGGCTCCAAAGCCAAAATTCTCAGATGCTGCACTTAGACTTATTGCTTCTCAGCCACCCTTGAAGATGTGGGTGGCTAAGAAAGCCTAACTCTCTTTTGCAGGGAAAGGTCTACAGCAGAAAACCAAAATTGTCTGACGCCATTGCTGGGGACCTTAAACATCTTGTAGGGCGCAAGATCAAATGCCCGAATGGTCTTACTATGTACTTCGTTCCTGAATCGCTTGCTACTCTCCCTATTAGTCCTAATCTGGATCTAAGCTTTCATAACCCACTGGTTCGTCAAATGTTTTTTCTTCACAATGCTCTTGGTGAAGCCTATCCCCCTAACTGCACTGTAGGGTACGACACCAACGTCTTCAGAATGGATTATTGGTAGTGGGTGTACAAATCACAGGACTGGCAAAAGAAGTCTTCTTATGGACTCAACCTTACGTCCATCTGACAAGAGCCACATCACATTTGCTGACACTGGTAAAAGTAAGGTATTGGGTCTAGGTAGAGTTGCAATCTCAAGGGATCAACACATGGACAAAGTCATGCTTGTTGAATCCCTTGGCTTCAACTTAATGTCTGTCTCAATGCTTTGCGATTTGAACATGATCGTAATATTTGGAAAATATCGTTGCCTTGTACTAATGGAATCTGACAAGTCTCTAGTGTTTGAAGGGTATCGAAAAGATGATCTGTACGTAGTAGATTTCTTAGCAGGACCACAGCTTGCCGTATGTCTTCTAGCAAAAGCTTCAGAATGCTGGCTCTGGCATCGGAGGCTTGGGCATGCTGGCATGAGGAACCTCCACACCCTTGCGAAGAAGAAGCATGTCATAGGCATCGAGGGCGTCAAGTTCAAGAAAGACCACTTATGTGGTGCCTGTGAAGCAGGGAAGATGACGAGGGCCAAACATCCTTCGAAGACAATCATGACCACTACTCGACCCTTCGAACTGCTTCACATGGATCTTTTCGGTCCCACTCATTACTCAACTCTTACTACTACTACATGCCTCTATGGCTTCATTATTGTTGATGATTACTCTAGATACACTTGGGTGCACATAATCCTTTACAAGACTGAAGTGCAGGATGTCTTCAGACGCTTCGCCAATGGAGCTATGAACAATTATGGCGCCAAGATAAAGCACATCAGAAGTGACAATGGCACTGAATTCAAGAACACTGGCCTTGATACATATCTTGATACCTTGGGCATCACACATGAATTCTCAGCCCCGTACACGCCACAGCAGAATGGCGTCGTCGAACGCAAGAACAGAACACTCATTGAGATGGCCAGAACGATGCTAGATGAATACAAGACCCCAAGAAAATTCTGGCCTAAAGCCATTGATACTGCATGCCATACAATCAATCGTGTTTATCTTCACAAGCTTCTGAACAAGACATCTTATGAGCTCCTTACTGGCAAGAAGCCAAATGTCAGTTACTTCATAGTATTTGGCGCAAGGTGCTGGATCAAGGACCCACATCACACCTCAAAGTTTGCACCAAAAGCACATGAGGGTTTTATGCTTGGATATGGAAAGGATTCGCACTCCTACAGAGTCTTCAATCTCTTTCATTACAAAGTGGTTGAAACAGTGGATGTGCGGTTCGATGAGACCAATGGTTCACAAAGAGAGCAACTGGCAAATGTGCTGGATGAAGTTCCATCCAGTGAATCAATCAAGCTAATGGGAACTAGAGAAATTATACCTTCTGAAGCTCATCCTGAAGAAGAACTTATCATCTCAGCACCTGATCAACATGAAGACAATGCTCAGCCTGAAGACATTCCTTCTAACAACGACAATGATCAGCAAGAGCAAAGTCTTCGCCCTGTACATCCTCGCGTTGCCAATGAAGTGCAGATTGAAAGAATAATTGATAGCATCAATGCACCCGGTCCACTCACTCGTTCAAGGGCAACTCAGCTAGCAAATTTCTGTGGGCACTTCACATTCGTCTCAATAACAGAACCCAAGAAAGTTGAAGAAGCCTTCATGGAACCTGAATGGATTCAAGCTATGCAAGAAGAGCTTCAACAGTTTGAGCTGAATAATGTATGGGAACTAGTTAAGCGTCCTGATCCACGGAAGCACAATATAATAGGCACCAAATGGATATACCGCAACAAGCAAGATGAGCATGGTCAAGTTGTCAGAAACAAAGCTCGTCTCGTTGCTCAAGGATATACTCAAGTGGAAGGCATTGACTTCGATGAAACATTTGCTCCTGTGGCTAGACTTGAAGCCATACGCATACTGCTGGCCTATGCAAATCATCACAACATACTTCTATATCAAATGGATGTGAAGAGTGCTTTTCTCAATGGCAAGGTTGAAGAAGAAGTGTATGTTGCACAATCGCCTGGCTTTGAAGATCCAAAACATCCTGACATGGTATACAAGCTCAACAAGGCACTGTATGGCCTCAAACAAGCCCCTCGGGCCTGGTATGACACACTCAAATACTTCCTGAAGAGCAAAGGCTTCATACCTGGTTCCCTAAACCCCACTCTCTTCACGAAGACATATGATGGTGAACTGTTTGTGTGCCAAATATATGTGGATGACATTATCTTCGGCTGCACCAATCAGAAGTACAGTGAAGAGTTTGGATATATGATGCAAGAGCAATATCAGATGTCCATGATGGGAGAGCTGAAGTTCTTCCTCGGTCTTCAAATACGACAACAACGCAACGACATCTTCATATCTCAAGAGAAGTATCTCAAAGATTGCCTCAAGAAGTTCGGTATGCAAGACTGCAAAGGCTTCACAACACCAATGCCAGCCAAACATCATCTGGGTCCCGACGACAATGGTAAAGAGTTCGATCAAAAGGTATACCGCTCCATGATTGGTTCTTTACTTTATCTATGTGCATCTAGGCCAAATATTATGCTTAGTGTTTGCATGTGTGCTCGATTTCAAGCGGCCCAAAGGAGTCGCATCACTTAGCTGTGAAGCGAATTCTTCGATATTTGGCTCACACCCCAACTCTAGGATTATGGTATCCAAAGGGCTCAGAGTTTGATCTGGTTGGATTCTCGGATGCTGATTATGCTGGTGACAAAGTTGATCACAAGTCTACATCAGGCACATGTCACTTTCTGGGACGATCACTTGTATGTTGGTCTTCAAAGAAGCAGAACTGTGTATCTCTCTCCACTACTGAATCTGAATACATTGCTGCTGGATCTTGCTGCGCTCAGCTTCTGTGGATGAAGCAAACACTCAAGGACTATGGCATTCATCTGAAGCAAGTGCCACTTTACTGCGACAACGAAAGCGCCATCAAGATCGCCAACAACCTAGTTCAGCACTCGAAGACAAATCACATTGAAATTCGTCATCACTTTCTCAGAGATCATGTTGTAAAGGAAGATATTGATATCATACACGTCAACACTGAAGAGCAATTGGCAGATATCTTCACCAAGCCCTTGGATGAGAAGAGATTTTGCAAGTTACGGTGTGAGCTAAATATCCTGGAATCCTCAAATGTCCTGTGACCAGGCACACATCCTAACCCTTATGCATATTGATGACTTAGATGTGCAACACACGAAGTAAAGTATATCTTCAATCAATGAAGACATACATTCTAAGTGTGAATACATTAATGTGGAATTTGACTTCGGAGCGCCACGATAATTGTGCGCCGTGTCTGGGTCTAATACTTCCTATACGGTGGGTAACGCCACCACCAAATGTTCTATTTTGAAGTGTTTCACTCATGACGTTACCTTGCAATGTCTTCACATTTGGTTTGGCTTCGATCTCAACATATCTTCATGATTATCTTCACTATGTTGATTATATATATATATATATTAGTGTTCTGTCCTCTACAACATTCACTTATAGCTATGTCTTCATTGTTGAATCTTTTGAACTAAGTGAATGTGATCGGACCCTAACCTCTCTATGCTTCCTATCTCAAATTCTATCTCTCCAAATCATATGCATTCTATTGAAACTGTCGAATGTCTTCTCTGCGTCCTTGTCAGCAGAAGATATAGAGACAACCATTAAGTCCGTTTTCAATGCTCATTCCTCCACATGAAACCCGGAGAAGTAGGAACGACCACCCGACAATCAAGGCGTGCGTGGGACGTGGAACAAACCCCAAAATTCCGCATAATGGCCACATGTTCCTCAGATGCGAATCGCCAGGGGCACCTGTGTAATAGCACAGTGCCGCCCATGTACCTATAAATACACACTTCACAGCGGTCATTATCTCTTCTTCCACTCTCGCACGAACCCTAGCGCCACCGCTAGCCCTCGACGACGCCGGCGACGAAGCGCTTCACTGCCGCAACCTCTCCGATGCCGTCTTCACGCCGACCGCGGACATCATCCTCTCCGCCATCGCTGTAGGTGTCCTCCGTCGCCAAGTTAGGGCATGGAAGATCGAACTGCTCGGCCTCATCTTCCACTTCGTCTAGCAGTTCTTAGTGTGGTAAATAAAACTTCCTTTTTACAGCACCGTTGATCCTATGGATTTGTCACTTTCTATCACAAGCAGCTTCTATTCACACAAGTTAGATCTCTCTCATACTGCATCTCATAACATGCCTAGTATATTCACTTATGCTTCACAAAGTAGTTAGATTCCTCACTTGTACTGATCTGTGGATTCGTACAAATCTGGAACCAACTCCTTATCTATGAGTGAATGTCTTTGCAAAATTAGGTCAATGTCTTCTAAACTGATTTATCTTCAAAATCTTCTGAGAATGCATATGACCTCTTCCCCTTCCCTCGCACCTTAATGCTGTCACAGGTACATGTTTGTGGGAGAATCCTTTGGTTCTCATAGTCTGCATTCATTTGCAGAATTCTTACAGCATCACATTAATTCTCCCGAAGCCAGTTCCTGTTGGTCCAGCAAGCGAAAACCTTTGAAGCCTTTGAACGTGTTGAAGCCTTTCAAGTTAAAGTTTATGGCTTCAGAGAAAGCAGCAAGGAAGGGTGGCAGAAAGCGTCATGGAGAAACATCCAGAGATCTGCCAGATGAACTCTCAGAACTGTACAAGACAGATCCTGAAGAGGATTACAATCAGCGCAAGACCCGAATCCAATGGATTCGAAGATATTGGGCAGAACAATGGTTCAAATATCGATTTGTAACCCAAGAATATGCTGAGAAAAATGCCATCAAGAGACCGTGGGGAGACATCCAATACAAGAATCTTCTACCCAGGTCCAGAGATGAAGCCATTGCTCAAGGCTTCTATCCCTGCATGGTCCGTGGGCCACAGCCAGCTGATGCACACCCATCGTCACTACTATGGTGCCGTGATGACAATCTGTTCAAGCGCAACTTCCAGTTTGCCCAGAACTTAGCGAAGCAGAACAAGAAGACTTTGGGGTTAGACTTCAACCCTGGTCCCTCAGCACCAAGGGCAGATGGCACACGAGATGCAGAACCCAATGTCATCGGTCCTTTCGACAACCTTGAAGGCCTCATCACCCGCATCTTAGTTCAAGGGACTGCAGTGAATGAGCCTGCAGCTGACGCTGTAGCAGAAGAAGCTCCTGCAGCGCCGAAGACAAAGAAGATGAAGAAGCCTAAAGCTTCAAAGCCTGCCCCCTCACCAAAAATCTCAAGGGCGAAGCCACTGGCAACTGCACCTCCTGAAGACAGTGTGCAGTCCGAAGACTTATCTCGCATCTCCAAGCCCCAGAAAGTCAAGATGCCTCTGCCTCACACCGGACAAGAGCTAACTGTTGCTGCCATTCTGCGCAATGACGACATTGATCTGTCAAGTGATGAAGATCTAGCAGATGACACTCTTGAGCAACTCATCAAGAGCAAAGAAGAAGCAGAAATCTTCAATGATCTGCCTCTCTTTGATGTGACCATCATCTACAACTTCATTGACGAGTGGTTTGACATGCCAAACATCAACTTTGAAGATCTGCAGCTACCAATTGGCCTCAGTATCGCCTTCCAAGGCGCCATTTCTTCAAAACTCGCTATTGCCCAGCGCATTGTTGAACTGAAGCAAAAGATTGACTATGAAAAGGCTCATTTCAAGAAGCATATGGCCAAGCTCAGCATGCAGGAAGTGAAGAACTTCAAGAGTATGATGCACGAGCTCAAGGAAGCCTTTGTGAAGAAGCGTGCAGAAGCTCAGGGTTCGTGTGAGCGCATGAAGACTCTGGCTGACAGATGTGTTCAAGCCTATAATGAGGCTGAGAAGCGCAAGGCCCTTGGGCGTCCTAGCATCGACCCCAGGATGGCCGCAAAGAAGAAGAAAAAGCCTGCTACGGCTGAACCTGACGCACCAAGGCAGGAAGCAGTTCCTATTGTCTTCCCAACTAAAATGACTGGCTCGAAGCCAAAAAGCCGGTCAACAGCTTCAGAGCTCAAGAAGACAAGGACTGCTGAGGCTGAAGCCAGGAAGAGGAAACATTCTGAAGCCTCTCCAACTGCCCCCTCCAAGAAGAAGAGGAAGACCAAGAAAGATCGGGCAGCTCCCACAGAGCCCTTGATAGTTGAACCCATTTATATGGTCTATCCTGAAGCTGAACGCCATGAACGCCAACTGACTATCCATGAGCCTGCTTCCACAGAGGCTCATGAAGCTGAAGACTTTCCAGCAGCTGATCCCATCGCTGCTGAAGACATTGGTCAACATGACAATGTAGAAGATGGTGCAGTCCTTCCTCGGAACAGCAAACTCATCAGCATTGGTTGTCCACTGACGCCAATTGCACAGGATGCTTCATGGAAAGATCGCCCACAAGAGGAAGAAGACTATGAGGCCCAACCCACTCCAACACCACAGGCGTCGCCTGTGTTGCGCAGGCTTTGCAAAGGTCCAAGGCCTCAAGTCTCTGCTGAAGACAATCCGGCTGCATCAGCCGCGGAAGATGAAGTCCCACAAGTTGCCACTCCACTGTCCCACCAAGAAGCAGTTCTCAAGGAGAACGTGCTTGAAAATCTTGCGGCTGCCACAACCACCAATGAAGCTAATGTGGAGCCCTCCCCAACGGAAGAAGAAGACAGCGAAGCCACTGATCCCGTCACTTCTGTTCCTGAGTCTGCTGCCGGTCCCCAGTTCGACTATCATGTTGAGCACAGGCCTCAGGTACAGAAGCCAATTCCAAGATTGCCAAGGTTCCCAGGTCCTGCATCGGCACCTGGCTCCTTCAATATCAATGGCTTCAGGGTAGACAACACGTTCTTTGATAGCTCCAGGAACCCCTACTCAAGGGAAAGGATATCATCTGATCGGTTCTGGAGCTATCCTCAGCGAAGCTATTACTCATGCATTCTTTACAACCAAGGTCGCATCTTCCCACACAAGTGCCTTGACATTGAAGCCATAGCTGGTCTGCCCTGTTTGGAAGAAGCTTTGGATTGCTTCAAGGAAGTTGGACTGCTGCCATTCGTTACTGACCAAGAGCATTGGAATGAGGAGCTGGTGCTCCAATTCTATGCCACACTTCACATCCGCGGGTACAGCAGAGATCCGAAGACTTGGGTCCTGGAGTGGATGACCGGAAATGTTCATCACGAAGCCAATGCATTTGACATCATTGAGCTCACTGGTTTGCCCACTCCTGGCGATCTCTACGAGCATGGCTGTCAGCTGCATAGTGAAGCTATTGAGAGCATCTTTAAGAGGCCGGAACCTGATATGAGTCAGATGCTCAGCATGATGAAGCCATTGCCCCAAGATGTTGCTTATCCAATAGAGTTCTTCGTTGAAGACCTTGAGTATCTGCCACGAACCATCTATCACATCATCAGGCGAACTCTCTGGCCCATCAAAGGGCACTCTCCAAATGCCAAGCTTGAGGGTGCAATGAAGACTTTGGTCTTCTATATTCTTCATGGAAAATGCTTCAATGCACATGACTTATTCATCTGCCAACTTGCTGCATCGGGCTCTGATCTGTTTGGCTTGAAGTTCTACGCCCCATGGGTAATGTGGCTAATTAAACTTCACTCCGATATCTCATATCAGCCATCTGCTCGCAATCATCGGATTTTTCTGCCTGATGTGGATATCTCTACTGAAGCCATCTATCCTGAGCCTGCAAAGGAACCTCTAAGTCTTTAGAATGCAGAGCATCAGAGTTTCTCACAGAACATTGAAGGAGTTGAAGCAGTCACTCGGGTGTATCCTTTGGCTGGCACTACACGTGCACCACACCCTGCGTCTACTGAAGCCACTGATAGTACAACTGCTCCAAGACCCAAGAAGCGCACTCGTGTTCTCAACGACCGAGAACTTCTTGTGGCTCTTCATTAGAAACAGGATAGGCATCATGACTGGCTGAAGCGTCAGATGAAAAGCCTCTTGGTGGAAGTTAATCGCATTCGCAATCTTGCCACCAAGAATGCTTTCGTTGCCCATGAAACCTATCGCCGTACATGGAAAGGGCTAACGATGATGTGTTCTGAAGATGATCTCCAAGAGGATGGCTTCACTGAGCGATTCAAGTTTGACTCCACACCTCCTCGAAGAGCTGTGCTGCTAGGAACTCCATCCCTTGAAGACTCTGAGTTCTCTTCATCTGCTGCAACAGTGACTGCCAGAGTTATCGAGGATGAAGATGATGCTACTTCACCACCACCTCCTTTAGCACGCGTTAACTCTGCTCCAAGCTCTTCAGCACCGCCAAACACCACCAACGACCCTGCTACTTCACCTACTCCGCATGGGAACGAGTAGATGCTCTATGTCTTCAAACCTTTTTGGTCCTTACTGACAAAAGGGGGAGAAGCATATGAGGTTGATAGTCTTCAAGCGGGTCCATATGGGCGGGTGCTTTATATTTTGCTTCGTGCTTACAACTCTCGTTTTGCTACATTTGGTTCTTTGAGTTGTAACACTTAAACTCGATGGTCGTCTGCTACTTATCTGCCACTTTGTTGTGCGATGATAAATTCCGCATGTGCGACGATAAATTCCGCACTTAGATCATTCTGCAGACGTCCATTTTCCATTATGCATGTCATTATCTTCATATACTTTCACATGCATAGTGGATTGTCATCATAAGTTGAAGTGGATCTCCACAAGTACAACCTGCCATGTGCATTTGCATTCCAAAAGCAAATTACCTATATGCACATCTTCAGGGGGAGCCCTTGCAACTTATGAAGACAATTCCTTATCCTTTACAATTTCACAGATTATATTCCCCGTTGAAAACTTCAACTAGTTTGTCATCAATCACCAAAAAGGGGGAGATTGTAAGTGCATCTAGTGCCACCCCTAGTTGGTTTTGGAGTATTGACGACAAACCTAGTTGAGGGACTAATGTGTTTGTGAGAATTGCAGGATAACACAGGTAGGAGTCCCTCATTGATTCGGTTTTTCCTACCAGAGATGACCCCTAAAAATGTATGAAGACATTGAAGTCAAAGGTGGTATATGAAGATATTCACATTGAAGACTATGACAAGAGAAGACACCACATGAAGCCTATGGAGCTCGAAGACTTAGATCTTTCATAGTTCTTTTTCTTTTGTGTTGAGTCATAGGAAACACCATACTGTTAAGTGGGGTCCAAGAGAACCAGTCAGAATGACTGAAGTGATGCCTAACCAAAAACCTATGTCTTCGAGTGAAGACTATGAGAGCGAATCTTGTCCAGAGTCGGACAAGTCAGCTTTGCTTGTAGCCCAAGTAAAGTTGCCGTGTGAGTTTGAAATCTGACCGTTGGAACACATGTCAGTTCCTTAGTGACCCAGGGTCATTTCGGACAAATCAGGTCGGGTTGCCAAGTGGCTATAAATAGCCCACCCCCCACAACCATAAACGGTTGGCTGCTCAGATTGAGAGTATGGCTTTTGTCGTTTGAGAGAAACCCACCTCGAAGCCTTTGAGAGAAAATTCCTTGCGAGGATAAAGCCCTAACCACCCAGAGCCAGAGAGAATTGGGCATCACCTAAGTCTTCTTGTCTGTGTGATCTGAAGACTTATTACACTTGAGGACTATGCATCCTCCAGCCGGTTAGGCGTCGCGTTCTGAGCATCCAAGAGACATTGTGGATTGCCGGTGAACGAAGTCTGTGAAGGTTTGGGAGTCTACCTTGAAGACTTACCAGAGTGATTGGGCGAGGTCTGTGTGACCTTAGCTCAAGGGGATTACGGTGAGGACTGGGTGTCCTGAGCTGCGTGTTCAGGACTGGGTGTCCGGGACTGTGTGTCCTAAGGTTTGAATACCTAGCCGCCCCAACCAGACGTACAGTTGTCACAGCAACTAGAACTGGTCCAACAAATCATTGTCTTCAACGAGTCACTGGTTTCATCTTCCCTTCCCTTTACTTACTGTTGCTCCTTGTGAAGTCATTGTATGTTTGCACTATCTTTTGTCTTCACTGGGTGACTGCATGTTCTGTATGGCTTCATAATATCTTCCTACCTGATCCTTACTACATTGCTGCTATTAAGTCATTGTGCTTTCACTTGATTGAATACTTGACTATGGCTTGTCTAGTGTAGTCTACCTTCCGCTGCATGGTAATAGGTTTATTTCTATCGTTTGTCTTCATAACTTCCATGTTTTGAAGACTTTCATAAAAATCGCCTATTCACCCCCCCTCTAGTCGATATAACGCACTTTCACTATCCCTAGAAAACTTTATGATGAGTGGGAACCTACTATTAAAATTAAAGATCATGAATTCTATTCTTTGTGTGATTTGGGTGCTAGTGTTTCCATGATTCCTAAAACCTTGTGTGATTTGCTAGGTTTTCGTGAATTTGATGATTGTTCTTTAAACTTGCATCTTGCGGATTCCACCATTAAGAAACCTATGGGAATAATTAATGATGTTCTTATTGTTTCAAATAGGAAATGTGTGCCCGTAGATTTCATTGTCCTTGATATAGATTGCAATCCTTCATGTCCTATTATTTTTGGTAGACCTTTCCTTAAAACGATTGGTGCAATTATTGATATGAAAGAAGGGAATATTAGATTCCAATTTCCGTTAAGGAAAGGCATGGAACACTTTCCTAGAAAGAAAATTAAATTACCTTATGACTCTATTATGAGAGCTACATATGGATTGCATACCAAAGATGGTAATACCTAGATATATCCTTGCCTTTATGCCTAGCTAGGGGCGTTAAATGATAGCGCTTGTTGGGAGGCAACCCAATTTTATTTTTGTTTCTTGCTTTTTGATTCTGTTTAGTAATAAATAATTCATCTAGCCTCTGTTTAGATGTGGTTTTATGCTTTTAATTAGGGGTTTTTATCATTTTTGCCACTAGTTGTGTCCCACTACTCAGTTTTGCCATTAGAAGTTACAACTACTCAAAAATGCCATCGATCCATGAGATGTTTGCTCAAAAATGCCATCGTTCCGTTAGATGTTTCCTCAAAAATGCCATTAGACATCGTTATTTTCACATCAAACTCATTGACCATGTTATATGAAAAAAATAAGCCTAGACCCACATGTCAGTTCTCTCGATCTCACAATGATAAGTGTGGCCCCACTTGTCAGGAGTAACCAAGAGAATAATTTTATAAAAAAATAAGAACGTCGTTGGGATCAAGTGGGCCCCACACTTTATTGTAGTAAGATAGAAGGAGAGCTGGCATGGTGGTTCATAGGTATTTATGTCATTATAACATGGCAAAAGAGATTTGAGATCACAATAATGGTGCTCAGTGGCATTTTTGAACATGTGTCTAACACATCGATGGCATTTTTGAGCAGTTGAAATTCCTAGTGGCAAAAATGAGTAGTGGGACACAACCGATGGCATAAATGATAAAAACCATAATTAGTGTTTGTGCCAAGTAGAACCTTTGGGAAGACTTGGGGAAAGTCTTTGCGATCTTGCTGTAAACAACAGAAACTTTAGCGCTCACGAGATTTGCTGCCATTTTTTTACTAGAGAGTGCGATTAGGTTGATTATTTTTGCAGATGATTAATAGATAAATTCCTCACTTCCATCAATTTATTTTAGAATTGTTGGAGTTCCAGAAGTTTGTGTTTGATACAGATTACTACAGACTGTTATGTTTTTGACAGATTCTGTTTTTCGTGTGTTGTTTCTTATTTTGATGAATCTATGGCTAGTAATGGAGTTTGTGAACCATAGAAAATTTGGAATACAGTAGGTTTAACAACAATATAAATAAAGAATGAGTTCATTACAGTACCTTGAAGTGGTGTTTTGTTTTCTTCCGCTAACGGAGCTCACGAGATTTTCTGTTAAGTTTTGTGTTGTGAAGTTTTCAAGTTTTGGGTAAAGATTTGATGGATTATGGAACAAGGAGTGGCAAGAGCCTAATCTTGGGGATGCCCAAGGAACCCCAAGGTAGAATCAAAGGACAACCAAAAGCCTAAGCTTGGGGATGCCCCGGAAGGCATCCCCTCTTTCGTCTTCGTCCATCGGTAACTTTACTTGGAGCTATATTTTTATTCACCACTTGATATGTGTTTTGCTAGGAGCGTCTTATATGATTTGAGTCTTTGTTTTTTAGTTTACCACAATCATCCTTGCTGTACACACATTTTGAGAGAGACACACATGAATCGGAACTCATTATAATACTCTATGTGCTTCACTTATATCTTTTGAGTTAGATAATTTTGCTCTAGTGCTTCGCTTATACATTTTAGAGCACGGTAGTGGTTCTATTTTATAGAAATAATTGATCTCTCATGCTTCACTTATATTATTTTTAGAGTCCTTTAGAACAGCATGGTAATTTGCTTTGGTTATAAAATTAGTCCTAATATGATAGGCATCTAGGATAAAAACCTGAAAGTGCATTAAATACTAAGAGAAGTTTGATACTTGATAGTTGTTTTGAGATATAAATGTGGTAATATTAGAGGTGTGATAGTTGAGAAATTGTGAAACTGAGAAATACTTGTGTTGTAGTTGGCAAGTCCCGTAGCATGCACGTATGGTAAACGTTGTGTGACAAATTTGAAGCATGAGGTGTTCTTTGATTGCGTTCCTTATGAGTGGTGGTCGGGGACGAGCGATGGTATTTTCCTACGAGTCTATCCCCCTAGGAGCATGCGTGTAGTGCTTGGTTTTGATGAATTGTAGATTTTTGCAATAAGTATGTGAGTTCTTTATGACTAATGTTGAGTCCATGGATTATACGCACTCTCACCCTTCCATCATTGCTAGCCTCTTCGGTACCGTGCATTGCCCTTTCTCACCTTGAGAGTTGGTGCAAACGTCGCTGGTGCATCCAAACCCCGTGATATGATACGCTCTATCACACATAAGCCTCCTTATATCCTCCTCAAAACAGCCACCATACCTACCTATTATGGCATTTCCATAGCCATTCCAAGATATATTGCCATGCAACTTTCCACCGTTCTGTTTATTATGACACGCATCATCATTGTCATATTGCCTTGCATGATCATGTAGTTGACATTGTATTTGTGGCAAAGCCACCATGCTTAATTTTTCATACATGCCACTCTTGATTCATCACATATCCCGGTACACCGCCGGAGGCATTCACATAGATTCATATTTTGTTCTAAGTATCAAGTTGTAATTCTTGAGTTGTAAGTAAATAAAAGTGTGATGATCATCATTAGAGCATTGTCCCATGTGAGTAAAGGATGATGGAGACTATGATTCCCCCACAAGTCGGGATGAGACTCCGGACGAAAAAAAGAAAAAAAAAGAGGCCAAGAAAAAAAGAGAAAAAGGACCAAATAAAAAAATGAGAGAAAAAGAGAGAAGGGACAATGTTACTATACTTTTTCCACACTTGTGCTTCACAGTAGCACCATGATCTTCATGATAGAGAGTCTCTTATTTTGTCACTTTCATATACTAGTGGGAATTTTTCATTATAGAACTTGGCTTGTATATTCCAATGATGGGCTTCCTAAAATGCCCTAGGTCTTCGTGAGCAAGCAAGTTGGATGCACACCCACTTAATTTCTTTGATGAGCTTTCATATATTTATAGCTCTAGTGCATCCATTGCATGGCAATCCCTACTCGTTGCATTGACATCAATCGGTGGGCATCTCCATAGCCCATTGATTAGCCTCGTCAATGTGAGACTTTCTCCTTTTTTGTCATCTCACACAACCTCAATCATTATATTCTATTCCACCCATAATGCTATGTCCATGGCTCGCGCTCATATATTGTGTAAAAGTTGAAAGAGTTTGAAAAGGCTAAGTATGGAACAATTGCTTGGCTTGTCATCGGCGTTGTGCATGATGCGAGCATTTTGTGTGACTAAAATGAAGCATGGCCAAACTATATGATTTTGTAGGGATAAGCTTTCTTTGGCTATGTTATTTTGATAAGACATAATTGCTTGGTTAGCATGCTTGAAGTATTATTATTTTATGTCAACATTAAACTTTTATCTTGAATCTTTCAGATCTGAACATTCATGCCACAATAAAGAAAATTACATTGAAGAATATGCTACAAAGCATTCCACATCAAAAATTCTGTTTTTTTATCATTTACCTACTCGAGGACGAGCAGGAATTAAGCTTGGAGATGCTTGATACGTCTCCAACGTATCTATAATTTTTTATTGTTCCATGCTATTATATATTCTATTTTGGATGTTTAATGGGCTTTATTATACACTTCTATATTATTTTTGGGACTAACCTCTTAACCCGAGGCCCAGTACAAATTGCTGTTTTTTTCCTATTTCAGTGTTTCGCAGAAAAGGAATATCAAGCGGAGTCCAAACGGAATGAAACCTTCGGGAGCGTGATTTTTGGAACAAACGTGATCCAGAGGACGTGGAGTGGACGTCAAGAAACAACCGAGGAGGCCACGAGGCAGGGAGGCGCGCCCCCACCCTCGTGGGCCCCTTGTGGCTCTCCTGACCGACTTCCTTCGCCTATATATACTCATATACCCTGAAAACATCCAGGAGCACCACGAAACCCTATTTCCACCGCCGCAACCTTCTGTACCCATGAGATCCCATCTTGGGGCCTTTTTCGGCACTCCGCCAGAGGGGGCATCGATCATTGAGGGCTTCTACATCAACACCATAGCCTCTCCGATGATGTGTGAGTAGTTTACCTTAGACCTTCGGGTCCATAGTTATTAGCTAGATGGCTTCTCCTCTCTCTTTGGATCTCAATACAAAGTTCTCCTCGATCTTCTTGGAGATCTATTCGATGTAACTTTTTTTGTGGTGTGTTTGTCAAGATCCGATGAATTGTGGGTTTATGATCAAGATTATCTATGCACAATATTTGAATCTCCTCTGAATTCTTTTATGTATGATTTTTTATCTTTGCAAGGCTCTTTGAATTATCAGTTTGGTTTGGCCTACTAGATTGATCTTTCTTGCAATAGGAGAAGTGCTTAGCTTTGGGTTCAATCTTGCGTTGCTCGATCCCAATGACAGAAAGGGAAACGACACGTATTGTATTGTTGCCATAGAGGATAAACAAATGGGGTTTATATCATATTGCTTGAGTTTATCCCTCTACATCATGTCAATTACCTAATGCATTACTCTGTTCTTATGAACTTAATACTCTAGATGCATGCTGGATAGCGGTCGATGTGTGGAGTAATAGTAGTAGATGCAGGCGTCGGTCTACTTGTCACGGACGTGATGCCTATATACATAATCATGCCTAGATATTCTCATAATTATTCGCTTTTCTATCAATTGCTCGACAGTAATTTGTTCACCCACCATTACACTTATGCTATCTTGAGAGAAGCCACTAGTGAAACCTATGGCCCCCGGGTCTATTCTCCATTATATTAATATCCCGTCAACAAGTTATTTCTGGCACCGTTTTTTACCCCTAGTTGGTTCCTACCCACGGGTTTTGCCCTTACTTTTCGAGCTTGCTCAGTTTTGCCCTTACTTTTTCTGCTGAGGTCCCTCAAATGCCCTTTGACCGTTTGACCAAAATTTGAAAATTCATAACTAATTCATATGAACTCAGAAAAATGCAAAGAAGATATCAAAATGTTCAGATAAACATTACCTTTATGTGCATATCATTTGCATTCAGGACAAAAGCACCCTTTAAACTACCTGAGGTAATTAATGTTATTAACATTATTAAAAATAAAAAGGTACAAACAATATTTTTTTCATGAATAAAAATTGCATGCAAATGTAGGTGATGTTTTCTGAATATCCTGATATCTTATTTGCATTTTTCAGAGTTCGTATCAATTTTTTATGAAGTTTCCAAATAATGGTCAAAGTCATTAGAACATTCATAACAAGATGATACGAACTCAGAAAAATGCAAATAAGATATCTGGATGTTCAGAAAAAATCACCTACATTTGCATGTAATTTTTATTCATGAAAAAATATGGTTTATACCTTTTTATTTTAATAATGTTAATAACATTAATTACCTTAGGTAGTTTAAAGGGAGCTTTTGTCCTGAATGTAAATGATATGCACATAAAGGTAGTGTTTATCTAAACATTTTGATATCCTATTTGCATTTTTCTGAGTTCATATGAATTAGTTATGAATTTTCAAAGTTTTGGTCAAACGGTCAAAGGGCATTCGAGGGACCACGACGGAAAAAGTAAGGACAAAATTGAGCAAGCTCGAAAAGTAAGGGCAAAACCCATGGGTAGGAACCAACTAGGGGTAAAAATTCAATTATCCCATACTTTTAATCTTTATCATAAAATACCAAAAATATAATCTTATCATCTCTATCAGATCTCACTTTTGCAAATGGTCGTGAAGGGATTAACTACCCTTTTATCGCATTGGTTGCAAGGTTCTTATTTGTTTGTGTAGGTACGAGGGACTTGCGTGTGGCCTCCTACTGGATTGATACCTTGGTTCTCAAAAACCGAGGGAAATACTTACGCTACTTTGCTGCATCACCCTTTCCTCTTCAAGGAAAAAACCAACGCATGCTCAAGCGGTAGCACGCGGCAGATGTGCAAACACCCTGATACGTCTCCGTCGTATCTACTTTTCCAAACACTTTTGCCCTTGTTTTGGACTCTAACTTGTATGATTTGAATGGAACTAACCCGGACTGACGCTGTTTTCAACAGAATTGCCATGATGTTGTTTTATGTGCAGAAAACAAAAGTTCTCGGGATGACCTGAAACTCCATGGAATATCTTACAATAAATAATAAAAAAATCCTCGCCAAAGATGAAGACCAGGGGGCCCACACCCTTTCCATGAGGGTGGGGGGCGCCCCACCCCTAGGGTCGCCCCCTACCTTGTGGGCCCCCTGGAGACCTCCTGACTCCAACTCCAACTCTATATATCTGCTTTCAGGGAGAAAAAAATAGTAGAGAAGATTTCATCGCGTTTTACGATACGGAGCCGCCGCCAAGCCCTAAAACCTCTCGGGAGGGCTGATCTGGAGTCCGTTCGGGGCTCCGAAGAGGGGGATTCGTCGCCGTCGTCATCATCAACCATCCTCCATCACCAATTTCATGATGCTCACCGCCATGCGTGAGTAATTCCATCGTAGGCTTGCTGGACAGTGATGGGTTGGATGAGATTTATCATGTAATCGAGTTAGTTTTGTTAGGGTTTGATCCCTAGTATCCACTATGTTCTGAGATTGATGTTGCTATGACTTTGCTATGCTTAATGCTTGTCACTAGGGCCCGAGTGCCATGATTTCAGATCTGAACCTATTATGTTTTTATCAATATATGAGAGTTCTTGATCCTATCTTGCAAGTCTATAGTCACCTATTATGTGTTATGATCCGTTAACCCCGAAGTGACAATAATCGGGATACTAACCGGTGATGACCGTAGTTTGAGGAGTTCATGTATTCGCTATGTGCTAATGCTTTGTTCCGGTTCTCTATTAAAAGGAGGCCTTAATATCCCTTAGTTTCCATTAGGACCCCGCTGCCACGGGAGGGTAGGACAAAAGATGTCATGCAAGTTCTTTTCCATAAGCACGTATGACTATATTCAGAATACATGCCTACATTACATTGATGAATTGGAGCTAGTTCTGTGTCACCCTATGTTATGACTGTTACATGATGAACCACATCGGCATAATTATCCATCATTGATCCAATGCCTACGAGCTTTCCATATACTGGTTTACGCTTATTTACTTTCTCGTTGCTATTGTTACAGTCACTACAAAATACCAAAAACATTACTTTGCTTTCGTTACTCTTTTGTTACCGTTACCATCACTATCATATTACTTTGCTACTAAACACTTTGCTGCAGATACTAAGTTTCCAGGTGTGGTTGAATTGACAACTCAGCTGCTAATACTTGAGAATATTCTTTGGCTCCCCTTGTGTCGAATCAATAAATTTGGGTTGAATACTCTACCCTCGAAAGCTGTTGCGATCCCCTATACTTGTGGGTTATCACGCCCCTGGAGAACTCCGAATCCGGGTTACTAAGAAATACTTCTTCTTCACACACTTGCTTTGCATCCTAAACGCCTTACCCGCCGCGATCTTCTTGGCATCCTGGATCTCCTGGAGGGCACCCTGGGCTTCAACCCGGGCCACGTCCGCGCTTTGGCGGAACCTTGGCGAGTTCGGTCTCCCGAGCCGAAACATCGCACTCCAAGGTCTTGCACTACTTCACAACATCCTGGAGCTCTTGCTGGATCTCGTTCAGCCTGGCCTTTAGCTTCTTACGAGCGGCTTGCTCCTTGACAGCCTTCCCCTCGGCTTCGGCCAGGGCCTTTTTAAGGGCCTCGACCTCGGTCGTCGCTCCTACACATATCATGACACTACGGTCAATATACATCATTTATTCTTTCCGAATATATAGTGAGTCATTACATACCTTGCTGGTCTTCCAGCTACTTCCTCGCTTGGCCGAGCTCCTCCTTGGCCCGCTCCAGTCTCTACTTTAGTCCGGAGACTTCGGCAGTATGTGAGGTCGCGTCCAGCAACGGCGCCTGCTTATTCATATAAGACCTATTTAGTTAGTCTCCTGTGAAAATAAATTGATCCTCTTCCCGGCTTTTCTTTTCGAACACCGGACAGTGTCTCAGGGGCTACTGTCTATATGGGAATTTTCTCTTTTGTGTCGCTTACCTCAAAACCTGTTGGCAGGCTGCAGCATGCCTCGGTTAGTACACTCTTGACAGACTGAACTCTCTCAATCACTGTACCCATAAGGATACAATGTTCATACACAATGGAAGCACCTGGTTGGACAGAGGTCACCGGCGGAATGGGCACACCCCCTTCTTTCGAAGGAGGTTGTTCGCCGGATTCCGGATCCGTATAGGTCTCCGGACTTGTATTCGGCAGGGGGCCGAATTGATCAAGGCCCCCATCCCCAGTCGCCATGGGGGTCTGCTCCCCCATGTGTACGGCAGCCGAGGATTCGCCCTCTGGAGCCACACGGGCGGCCTCCTAAACCTCTCCCTGGCCGGGGAAGGTCCTTTGGGACAACACCTCGTCATCGCCCTTGGCCGTGGGAGAGTGAGCGTCCGGCGGTGACTCACTGGCCATCGCCTTCGAATCCAATGAACCCCTTGATGAGGATCGCTGGAAGCTGTCATAGGCCGGACTGCAACGACATCATTTAAACATATTAATATCATGAAGCAAGAGAGGCCGGATGTATGCACATATGCAGGTTTTTAGTGCTTACAACGCGGCCAGAGGCTTGTTTCGGGGGCGTCGCTCCGGGCTGCTGTCGACGTCCCACGCGGAGTTATCCGTAGGGGCCCTTCCCCCTCTTGGGCGCCTCCGCCTCCAGATTTGTGGAGGCCGCCCTCTTCTTCCTCCCCTCATCAGGGGGAGAGGTGCTTTCTTCCTCCTCCTCGTCATCGTCTTCGGCGGCGGAGGCTCCCTTGCGGCGGAGGCCACTCCGGACCCCCTTGGCCTTCTTCTTGGCCTTCTTCTCTGGTGCCTTATAGGGCGCCAGCACCAGCATCTTCGCCAGGAGCGGGATGACTGGTTCTTCGGGTAGCGGAGCCGAACAGTGAATCCACTCTGCCCTCTCCGTCCATACCTGAAAAAGCAATAATAACAAAGTTTAGATATCCTCCTTGAAACAAGCAAGTCGAGGATGCGCCTTGAGACGAGAAGGACTTACTGCATTGGCATGATGGGTAACATCGTGCCCGCAGTCCGAGTCTATGGCGGGCGGCGTCTCATTGCACTTAAAGAGCAACTTCCAGGCATCTTCGTGAGTGGTTCCGAAGAGCCTTTACAAAGTTCTGTGCTTCTTTGGGCTGAATCCCCATAAGGGGCAGCTTCGGCTCTGGCACGGGAGGATACGGCGAACCAGCATCACCTGGATTACGTCGACGAGCTTGATGTTTTTATCCACCATGCTTTGAATGCGCGTTTGCAGCGCTATCAGCTCGTCCGACGAAGACCAATTCAGGCCTTTCTCTATGCAAGAGGTGAGCCGCATTGGGGCTCCGGAGTTGAATTCGGGAGCCGCGACCCAGGTGGTGCCTCGGGGCTCTATGATGTAGAACCACAGTTTTTGCCACTCCTTGATGGTCTCCACAAAATTACCCTGTGGTCATGTGACATTGGGCATCTTTCTCACCATAGCGCCTCTGCACTTCGTGTGCTGACCGTCCACCACCTTTAGCTTCACGTTGAAGATCTTAAGCCATAGTCCGAAGTGGGGTTGAATGCGGAGGAAAGCCTCACACACGACAATGAATGCCGAGATGTTGAGGAAAGAGTTCGGGGCTAGATCATGGAAATCTAGCCCGTAATAGAACATAAGCCTGCGGACGAAAGGGTGGAGAGGAAACCCTAACCCGCAGACGAAATGAGGGATGAACACCACACTCTCTTTGGGCTTCGGGGTGGGGACGATTTGCCCCTTTGCTGGAAGCCAGTGGATGATTTATTTTGCCAGATAACCGGCCTCCCAAAGCTTCGTGATGTTCTTCTCCCTAACGGAGGAGGCCATCTACATGCCTTGACCTCCGGATCCGTACATGATTGAGTGCTTCCTTGAGACGGAATGAATGAGGACTTGGGCGCTGGAGCTCGAGAATGGAAGGACAGAGAAAGAGAGGAGGCGTGGGTGAACAAACAGAGTCCTTATCTCCTTATAAAGGAAGTGAATATTAAGCGCCTCCCCACTAGCCTTAAAACTCACCTATTCCCAAGGGCTGTGTAAATGGCACGGTTATATTACCCACGCTCGTATTGATGAGAATGCCGCAATAAGGGGACATGATCTCTGCTTCGACAAGACGTGCCAATTAGAACCGCGTCTCGAAACGTGGAACGGTAGACGGAAAATGGTTCGAAATGATGACCAAGCGGACGTGATGTCACATTACAAAAAGTTGTCAACGGATTGGACTCGTGCAATATTATATTCTCTGTGGTTCTTTGTGGTGCTTGTATTATAGATCCGGACACGTTCATTATGTCCGAAGACTATCTTGGAGTATTTAGAAAGGGGAACCCGCCTTGCAATGCCGAAGACAATCTACGCGTCGGACACCTTGTCATTGAAGCCTGGTTCAGGGGCTACTGAGGGAGTCCTGGACTAAGGGGTTGATACGTCCATTTTGCATCATGCTTTTATATCGATATTTATTGCATTATGGGCTGTTATTACACATTATGTCACAATACTTATGCCTATTCTCTCTTATTTTACAAGGTTTACATGAAGAGGGAGAATGCCGGCAGCTGGGATTCTGGGCTGGAAAGGAGCAAATATTAGAGACCTATTCTGCACAGCTCCAAAAGTCATGAAACTTCACGGAAGTTATTTCCAGAATATATAAAAAATACTGAGCGCAAGAAGTACCAGAGGGGGGCCACCCACCAGCCACGAGGGTGGGGGGCGCGCCCTACCCCCCGGGTGCGCCCCCTGCCTCGTGGGCCCCCTGGTGGCCCTCCGATGCCCATCTTCTGCTATATGGAGTCTTTCGTCAAGGAAAAAATCATAAGAAAGCTTTCGGGATGAGACTCCATCGCCATGAGGCGAAACCTTGGCGGAACCAATCTAGGGCTCTGGCGGAGCTGTTTTGCTGGGGAAACTATACTCCGGGAGGGGGGAAATCATCACCGTCGTCATCACCAAAGATCTTCTCATCGGGAGGGGGTCAATCTCCATCAACATCTTCACCAGCACCATCTCATCTCAAACCCTAGTTCATCTCTTGTATCCAATCTTTGTATCCAAACCTCAGATTGGTACCTGTGGGTTGCTAGTAGTGTTGATTACTCTTTGTAGTTGATGCTAGTTGGTTTACTTGGTGGAAGATCATATGTTTAGATCCATTATACATATTAATACCCCTCTGATTATGAACATGAATATGCTTTGTGAGTAGTTATGTTTGTTCCTGAGGACATGGGAGAATTCTTGCTATTAGTAGTCATGTGAATTTGGTATTCGTTCGATATTTTGATGAGATGTATGTTGTCACCCCTCTAGTGGTGTCATGTGAACGTCGACTACATGACACTCCACCATTGTTTGGGCCTAGAGGGAGGCATTGGGAAGTAATAATTAGATGATGGGTTGCTAGAGTGACAGAAGCTTAAACCCTAGTTTATGTGTTGCTTCGTAAGGGGCTGATTTGGATCCATATGTTTCATGCTATGGTTAGGTTTACCTTAATACTTCTGTTGTAGTTGCGGATGCTTGCAATAGGGGTTAATCATAAGTGGGATGATTATGCAAGCAAGGACAGTACCCAAGCACCGGTCCACCCACATATCAGATTATCAAAGCACCGAACGTGAATCATATGACCGTGATGAAAACTAGGTTGACGATAATTCCCATGTGTCCTCGGGAGCGCTTTACATCATATAAGAGTTTGTCCAGGCTTGTCCTTTGCTACAAAAAGGATTGGGCCATCTTGTTGCACCTTATTTACTTTTATTACTTGCTACTCGTTAAAAATTACCTTATCACAAAACTATCTGTTACCGATAATTTCAGTGCTTGCAGAGAATACCTTACTGAAAACTGCTTATCATTTCCTTCTACTCCTTGTTGGGTTCGACACTCTTACTTACCGAAAAGCTACGATAGATCCCCTACACTTGTGGGTCATCAAGACTCTTTTCTGGTGCCGTTGCCAGGGAGTGAAGCGCCTTTGGTAGGTGGAATTTGGTAAGGAAAAATTTATATAGTGTGCTGAAATTTACTGTCACTTGTTACTATGGAAAGTAATCCTTTGAGGGGCTTGTTCAGGGTATCTTCACCCTGGCCGGTATAGCAAATAGTTTCTCCTCAACCTACTCAACCTAATGAAAATGAAAATGTTTACTTTGAAATTCCTTCGGGTATGATAGAGAAACTGCTAGCTAATCCTTTTGCAGGAGATGGAACATTGCATCCCGACTTACATTTAATCTATGTGGATGAAGTTTGTGGATTATTTAAGCTTGCAGGTATGCCCGATGATGTTATCAAGAATAAGGTCTTCCCTTTATCTTTGAAGGGAGATGCATTGACATGGTATAGGCTATGTGATGATATGGGATCATGGGACTACAAACGGTTGAAATTGGAATTCCATCAGAAGTTTTATCCTATGCATCTTGTTCATTGTGATCGTAATTATATATATAATTTTTGGACTCGCGAGGGAGAAAGCATCGCTCAAGCTTGGGGGAGGCTTAAGTTAATGTTATATTCATGCCCCAATCATGAGCTCTCAAGAGAAATGATTATTCAAAAATTTTATGCTCGCCTTTCTGACAACAATTGCTCCATGCTCGACACTTCTTGTACTGGTTCCTTTATGATGAAGACTATTGAATACAAATGGAATTTATTGGTGATAATTAAACGCAACTCTGAAGATTGGGATCTCGACGAAGGTAAAGAGTCAGGTATAACACCTAAGTTTGATTGTGTTAAATCTTTTATGGATACCGATGTTTTCCGTAAATTTAGCACTAAATATGGACTTGGCTCTGAGATAGTAGCTTCTTTCTGTGAATCCTTTGCTACTCATGTTGATATACCCAAGGAGAAGTGGTTTAAATATAATCCTCCCATTGAAGTAAAAGTAGTTGCACCTATTAAAGTTGAAGAAAAGACTATCACTTATAATGATCCTATTGTTCCTACCGCTTATGTTGAGAAACCACATTTTCCTGTTAGAATAAAGAATCATGCTAAAGCTTTAAATGTGGTCAACAACAGTAATATTAAGACACCTAAACCCCCTGAGCAAGTTAAAGTTGAACCTAATGTTGCTATGGTTAAAGATCTCTTGGCCGATAATATTGATGGGCAAGTTATTTACTTCTGTGATGAGACTGCTAGAATTGCTAAACCTGGTGCTAAAGATAAACATAGACCTGTCATAGGCATGCCTGTTATTTCTGTTAAAATAGGAGATCATTGTTATCATGGCTTGTGTGATATGGGTGCAAGTGCTAGTGCAATACCTATTTCCTTATACAAAGAAACTATGCATGATATTGCACCAGCTGAAACAGAAGGTATTGATGTTACCATTATGCTTGCTAATAGAGATACTATTTCACCAATTGGGATTGTTAGAGACGTTGAAGTCTTGTGTGGGAAGGCTAAATATCCTACTGATTTGCTTGTTCTTGGTTCCCCTCAAGATAGCTTTTGTCCCATTATATTTGGTAGACCCTTCTTGAATACTGGCAATGCTAAGATAGACCGCAATAAGGATATTGTCTCTGTTGGTTTAGGGGATATGCCTCATGAGTTTAATTTTTCTCAATTTTGTAGACAACACCATGATAAAGAATTGCCTAGTAAAGATGAAATTATTGGTCTTTCTTCTATTGTCGTGCCTCCTACTGATCCATTAGAACAATATTTGCTAGACCATGAAAATGATATATTTATGAATGAAAGAAGGGAAATAGATGAAGTATTCTTTAAACAGGGACCTATTCTGAAACACAACTTGCCCGTTGAAATCCTAGGCGATCCTCCTCCACCCAAGGGTGATCCCGTGTTTGAGCTTAAAACATTACCTGATACTCTTAAATATGCTTATCTTGATGAAAAGAAATTATATCCTGTTATTATTAGTGCTAACCTTTTAGAGGAGGAGGACGAGAAATTATCGAAAACTCTGAAGAAGCACCGTGCTGCTATTTTGGATATACTCTTGATGATCTTAAGGGCATTAGTCCCACTCTATGTCAACACAAAATAAATTTGGAGGAAGACGCCAAACCAGTTATTGATCATCAACGATGGCTGAATCCTAAGATGAAAGAAGTGGTAAGAAAAGAAATACTAAAGCTCCTTGAGGCAGGTATAATTTATCCTGTTGCTGATAGTCAGTGGGTAAGTCCTGTTCATTGTGTCCCCAAGAAGGGAGGTATTACTTTTGTTCCTAATGATAAAGATGAATTGATCCCGCAAAGAATTATTACGGGTTATAGGATGGTAATTGATTTCCGCAAATTAAATAAGGCTACTAAAAAGATCATTACCCTTTGCCTTTTATTCATCAAATGCTAGAAAGATTATCCAAACATACACATTTTTGCTTTCTAGATGGTTACTCTGGCTTCTCTCAAATACCCGTGTCAGCTGATGATCAATCAAAGACCACTTTTACTTGCCCTTTCGGTACTTTTGCTTATAGACGTATGCCTTTTGGTTTATGTAATGCACCTGCTACCTTTCAAAGATGCATGATGGCTATATTCTCTGACTTTTGTGAAAAGATATGTGAGGTTTTCGTGGATGATTTCTCCGTTTATGGATCCTCTTTTGATGATTGCTTGAGCAACCTTGATCGAGTTCTGCAGAGATGTGAAGAAACTAATCTTGTTCTGAGTTGGGAGAAATGCCACTTTATGGTTAATGAAGGTATTGTCTTGGGGCATAAAATTTCTGAAATAGGTATTGAAGTTGATAAAGCTAAAGTTGATGCTATTGAAAAGATGCCATGCCCCAAGGACATTAAAGGCATAAGAAGCTTCCTTGGTCACACCGGTTTTATAGGAGGTTCATTAAGGACTTCTCAAAAATTTCTCGGCCTCTGACTAATCTATTGCAAAAAGATATTCCTTTTGTCTTTGATGATGATTGTGTAGAAGCATTTGAAATACTTAAGAAAGCATTGATTTCTGCACCTATTGTTCAACCACCTGATTGGAATTTACCCTTTGAAATTATGTGTGATGCTAGTGATTATGCTATAGGTGCTGTTCTAGGGCAAAGAGTTGATAAGAAATTAAATGTTATTCAATATGCTAGTAAAACTCTAGACAATGCCCAGAGAAATTATGCCACCACTGAAAAGGAATTCTTAGCAGTTGTATTTGCTTGTGATAAGTTTAGACCTTATATTGTTGATTCTAAAGTGACTATTCACACTGATCATGCTGCTATTAAATACCTTATGGAAAAGAAAGATGCTAAACCTAGACTTATTGGATGGGTTCTCTTGCTACAAGAATTTGATTTGCATATTATTGATAGAAAGGGAGCTGAGAACCCCGTTGCAGATAACTTGTCTAGGTTAGAAAATGTTCTTGATGGCCCACTACCTATTGATGATAGCTTTCCTGATAAACAACTAAGTGTCATAAATGATTCTTGTACTACTCCATGGTATGCTGATTATGCTAATTATATTGTTGCTAAATTTGTACCACCTAGTTTCACATACCAGCAAAAGAAAAAGTTATTCTATGATTTGAGACATTACTTTTGGGATGACCCATATCTCTATAAAGAAGGAGTAGATGGTATTATTAGATGTTGTGTACCTGAGCATGAACAGGAACAGATCCTACGCAAGTGTCACTCCGAAGCCTATGGAGGACACCATGTTGGAGATAGAACTGCACACAAGGTATTGCAATCCGGCTTTTATTGGCCTACTCTCTTCAAGGATGCCCGTAAGTTTGTCTTGTCTTGTGATGAATGTCAAAGAATTGGTAATATTAGTAGACATCAAGAAATTCCTATGAATTATTCACTTGTTATTGAACCATTTGATGTTTGGGGCTTTGATTATATGGGACCATTTCCTTCCTCTAACGTGTATACACATATTTTATTTGCTGTTGATTACGTTACTAAGTGGGTAGAAGCTATTCCAACTAGTAGTGCTGATCATAATACCTCTATTAGGATGCTTAAAGAAGTTATTTTTCCGAGGTTTGGGGTCCCTAGATATTTAATTACTGATGGTGGTTCACATTTTATTCATGGTGCCTTTCGTAAAATGCTTGCTAAGTATGATGTTAATCATAGAATTGCATCTCCATATCACCCACAGTCATGTGGTGAAGTAGAATTATGTAACAGAGAGCTCAAATTAATTTTGCAAAAGACTGTTAATAGATCTAGAAAGAATTGGTCCAGGAAACTTGATGATGCATTATGGGCCTATAGAACTGCATATAAAAATCTTATGGGTATGTCTCCGTATAAAATGGTTTATGGTAATGCATGTCACTTACCTCTTGAATTAGAACATAAGGCATATTGGGCTATTAAAGAGCTCAACTATGACTTCAAACTTGCTGGTGAGAAGAGGCTTTTTGACATTAGCTCACTTGATGAATGGAGAACCCAGGCTTATGAAAATGCCAGGTTGTTTAAAGAAAAAGTTAAAAGATGGCATGATAAAAGAATACAAAAGCGTGAGTTCAATGTAGGTGATTATGTATTGCTATACAACTCTCGTTTAAGATTTTTTGCAGGAAAAATTCTCTCTAAATGGGAAGGTCCTTATGTTATCGCGGAGGTCTATCATTCCGGTGACATAAAAATCAACAACTTCGAGGGCACAAATCCGAAGGTGGTGAACGGTCAAAGAATTAAACATTATACCTCAGGTAATCCCATAAATGTTGAAACCAATGTTATTGAGACCGTAACCCCGGAGGAATTCATAAGGGACACTTTCCAGAACGTTTCAGACTCTGAAAAGGAATAGGTACGTGGTACGGTAAGTAAACCGACTCCAAAACAGTTCTAATGGAAATATTTCTCCGTTTTGGAATATTTAGAAAATAGGAAAATAAGAAGCACACCGGAAAGGACACGAGGCTTCCATGAGGGTGGGAGGCGCGCCCTACCCCCCTGGGCACGCCCCCTGCCTCTTGGGCACCTCGTATGCCTTCCGGACTCCTTTTTCTTGCACGATACTTCTTTTGGTCGGTAAAAATTCATTATATAATCTCCCGAAGGTTTTGACCACCATATCACGCAAAGATCTCCTGTTCTTGTTTTGAGCTATTTTCTGCCAGGGTTGTCAAGGCCAAGCATCATGTCGTCTACCTCCTCCTCCAATAATGAGGGCAAGGATGCTTAGCTAATGAAGATAGAACTAAAGAAGGAAGAACCTATGGAGATCAACAAGGATGAAGGGATCAAGAAGGCCACGGAGGACCAAGTTCCGGCAACAGAAGACATCCTTCAACTTGATCACAATCTTCTTACCCCAACTGAGATCGAAGCTTTCAAGATGATTGAGTTAGCTGGTATACAAAACAAGTATCTCACACGTGAAAATATTTTGTTGATGTAGCATATCATCGCACTCAAGGGCATTATCCGCAAGTTGGAGGACCTCCTACGCTCGATGTGCGACTATCCATCATCAACACCTCCACCTTCTTCACCAACAAAGAAGAACTGAGTATCTGGTATGGGCACTCCCCTTGGCAACTGCCAAGCTTGGGGGAGTGCCCCAGTATCGTATCACGATCACTTTTATCTTTACCGTTTTATTAGTTCGATCCTTTTGATATATCTTGAACTAGTAGAATTAAGTTTTAGTATGATCTAGTTGTGAGTTTTGCTTTATGATCCTTCTATGTAATCGGGTCCGTGAGCTATATAATAAAGATTAGTGTTGAGTCAAGGGCTTGATTATTTTGCTATGATCTTGAGGGAATAAAATAAAAGAGAAAGAATAAAAAGAAACAAAGAGATCATATGGATCTTATGGAGAGTAATGACTTCACACATAAGAGTATGATGAATAAAAGTTGTTGAGAGTTGACATACATAGTTTTGGTCATCGTTGCAATTAATAAGTAATAAAGAAAGAGAGGTTCACATATAAATATACTATCTTGGACATCTTTTATGATTGTGAGCACTCATTAAAGTATGACATGCTAAGAGTTGATGTTGGACAAGGAAGACAACGTAATGGGTTTTGTTTTCTTTCATCTGCGATAAATTATATTGTCATGGATCATCCAACATGTTGAGCTTGCCTTTCCCTCTCATGCTAGCCAATTTCTTTGCACCAAGTAGAGATACTACTTGTGCCTCCAAATATCCCTAAACCCGTTTTTGCCATGAGAGTCCACCATATCTACCTATGGATTGAGTAAGATCCTTCAAGTAAGTTGTCATCAGTGCAAGCAATAAAAATTGCTCTCCAAATATGTATGACTTATTAGTGCGGAGAAAATAAGCTTT
Source organism: Triticum urartu (assembly GCF_056163025.1). Taxonomy (NCBI): domain Eukaryota; kingdom Viridiplantae; phylum Streptophyta; class Magnoliopsida; order Poales; family Poaceae; genus Triticum; species Triticum urartu. Next base: position 283,704,847 of record NC_141877.1, read on the forward strand.
ATACGATCTTGTGATATGGAAGAAATAAAAGCGATAGACTGCATAATAAAGGTCCATATCACAAGTGGCAATATAAAGTGACGTTCTTTTGCATTAAGATTTTGTGCATCCAACCATAAAAGCGCATGACAACCTCTGCTTCCCTCTGCGAAGGGCCTATCTTTTACTTTTATCTTCTACCTTACATAAGAGTCATGGTGATCTTCACCTTTTCCTTTTTAAATTTTATCCTTTGGCAAGCACAATGTGTTGGAAAGATCCAAATCTCTACTTCTAATGGATCAGTTGATGAATCGTCTCCATAGTTTATTTTTGCTGGTTTATTTTCACTGGTTTTTTCGTCTCTCCTCCCACCACCCCTCCCACCCTGGTCCATCGGTTTATTTTTCTCTCCACTCTTTATTACAACCAAAACTTTCCTAACGTATAACAAATCATGGATCTAACTTTCTTAAATTATGCAAATCGATCGATTCCTTTTATTGGTTCAATTTGTCTTAGGAAAAAATAACAAATTTTCAGGAAACAAATAATATATTTTAATCTAACTTTCCTAAGTTATCTAAATCAATCGATTTCTCTCATTAGTGAAATTTGTTTTAGGAAACAAATAACAGACACGTCACAAACTTTCCTCCCAATAAATAGTTTCTTAACATTTGCAAACTTTCCTAATCAGATACATCACAAACGGGCAGGTAGTGATATCACGTTACCAAACAATAAAACCCCATTTGCATAGAAATCAGTTCAAAATCCTAACTTTCCTAATTTTTTACCTTTCCTTGATAACAATCAATATTTCCTATGTTTTCCACCTATAGAAGGAAATCACCCCTCCATCGATATTAGCATTTTTTGGAATGAGATCTCCAGGTTATGATTTTTTTTGCGATTCTTTCCAATTGTGACCACTCCTTCCGCTCCGGCTCCTTCTCGCATAAACACCTCCACCACAGCCAGCTGACGCCACCCCAGACCTCCTGCCTCTCCACACCTTCTCCGCCACCTCCTCCTCGTACCCCGTTGACAATCCCTCCACCATGTTTGTCCACGGTGGTGTCGAGGACATGGTGCAGCAGCGTACCAGCAGTAGAGCAGCGCATAGCAGCAAGAAGCAGCACGCAGCAGGCTAGGCAAGCGGCCGGTGTGGCTGAGGGGGCGGCCGGCAGAAGATGGCTGTGACAGGAGGGGGCGCGAGGCAGGGGCCCGACTGCGGGGCGAGCGAAGGGATAGGCGGGAGCAGACGGGGCGAGCGCAGCTAGCGAGAGTGTGGCGCATGGCCAGGGTGTGCGTCGCGTGGGTTACAATGGTGCGGTGGCTGCGGCGAGTGCGATGGCAGTGGCGGGCGCGATCAACGCGGTGTGGCACAGGCGTGGGCATGGAGAGGGAGTGGCCCCGCGGGCACGGAAGAAGAGCAGCAGGCTCGGGCATGGGCGCGCATAGGAGCGGGCATGTGCCACGGGGTCAATCCGAGGAGCTCGGTGGCTACCCCTGCAATGGCCATGGTGGACGGCGGTTCTCGGCCACGGCGAAATACCTAACAAGAGCAAACGAGACAGGAAACAGGGGAAAGGAAAGAGGAGATCACGTCGGTGTCAATGGCGCCCTAGGGGAAGACAAGGGAGCTCGGAGCGGCGCGGATCAAACGGCAATGTTACGGTGGCTGAAGGTTGAGGAAGACGGCAACAACATCGATGCGGGGGTGCTGGACTTGATCTCGTTGGCGCAGACAAAGTAGCGGAGGAGTTCGGAGCTCCTCGACAAGCTCCTAGCCTGCAGGGAGACCAGTGGCTGTGTGGACGGGGTCGGTCATGGTGGACGTGGAGTCTGACTTCGTCCAGATCGATGGGATCGAGCGAGCGAGGAGGAGAAGTGGATCTGGGAGGGGGCGTTGAGGAGTGAGGCCATGGGGGGAAGGGGAGGCAGGGCGTCACCCTTATCCATTCCCCTTCGATGCCGGTGAGGTGGTCGGGTCGGAGCTCGGCTCTGTAGCGACGTGGCTCGGGGAAATATAAGTTGTGGTGGCAAATATAATACACATAATCCATATTGTTATGCACTAGCGCGTGTGCGTGTGAAATAGATGGATTATGATCTCATACCCAATAAGATGGATATGTGTGTGTGTTAGAGAGAGAGAGAGTGAGAGAGAGGGGAGGGGGAGAGAGAGTGAGGAAGAGGGAGGGATAGTGTGTGTGTGTGAGAATTTGATGGTAAAAAATGGCGCCAATGTCACTTGATATGTATGAGAATATTAAATGTAATATTAACATAACTGATATTGAACTCTTAAAGTTAATGTGGCCCCGTTGCAACGCACGGGCGTTCTTCTAGTATATATAGCTAATTGGATGTGAGTCTTCATGAGCTATTATTGTTGACATTACTCTTGAGGTAAAACGTTGGGAGGCAAAACCATAAGCCCCTATCTTTCTCTGTGTCCGATTAAAATTTCATACCCATAAATATTGCATGAGTGTTAGCAATTGTGAAAGACTAAAAGATGGTTGAGTATGTGGACTTGCTGAAAAGCTCTTATATTGACTCTTTCCTCTGTTATGATAAATTGCAATTGCCTCAATGACTGAGATTAGAGTTTGTTGGTTCTCACTGAATTTTATGATTCATACTTGAAATTGTGATTGAATTGTTACTTTAGCATAAGAGATCATATGATAATATATATATATATACATACATATGTTGTTGTTCTAAGAATGATCATGATGCCCTCATGTCCGGATTTTATTTTTTATCGACACCTCTATCTCTAAACATGTTCACATATTTTTCGATTTCGGCTTTCGCTTGAGGACAAGCAAGGTCTATGCTTGGGGGAGTTGATACGTACATTTTGCATCATGCGTTTATATCGATATTTATTGCATTATGGGCTGTTATTACACATTATGTCACAATACTTATGCCTATTCTCTCTTCTTTTACAACGTTTACATGAAGAGGGAGAATGCCGGCAGCTGGGATTCTGGGCTGGAAAAGGAGCAAATTTTAGAGACCTATTATGCACAGCTCCAAAAGTCCTGAAACTTCACGAAAGTTATTTCCAGAATATATAAAAAATACTGAGCGCAAGAAGTACCAGAGGGGGGCCACCCACCAGCCACGAGGGTGGGGGCGCCCTACCCCCTGGGCACACCCTCCTACATCATGGGCCCCCTAGTGGCCCTCCGATGCCCATCTTTTGCTATATGGAGTCTTTCGTCGAGTAAAAAATCATAAGAAAGCTTTCGGGATGAGACTTCGCCGCCACGAGGCGGAACCTTGGTGGAACCAATCTAGGGCTCTGGCGGAGCTGTTCTGCTGAGGAAACTTCCCTCCGGGAGGGGGAAATCATCACCGTCGTCATCACCAACGATCCTCTCATCGGGAGGGGGTCAATCTCCATCAACATCTTCACCAGCACCATCTCATCTCAGACCCTAGTTCATCTCTTCTATCCAATCTTTGTATCCAAACCTCAGATTGGTACCTGTGGGTTGCTAGTAGTGTTGATTACTCTTTGTAGTTGATGCTAGTTGGTTTACTTGGTCGAAGATCATATGTTCAGATCCATTATACATATTAATACCCCTCTGATTATGAACATGAATATGCTTTGTGAGTACTTACGTTTGTTCCTCGGGAGCGCTATACATCATATAAGAGTTTGTCCAGGCTTCTCATATGCTACAAAAAGGATTGGGCCATCTTGCTGCACCTTATTTACTTTTATTACTTGCTACTCGTTACAAATTACCTTATCGCAAAACTATTTGTTACCGATAATTTCAGTGCTTGCAGAGAATACCTTACTGAAAAATGCTTATCATTTCCTTCTGCTCCTCATTGGGTTCGACACTCTTACTTATCGAAAAGCTATGATAGATCCCCTACACTTGTGGGTCATCAGGGGTCCTCGGGCGTCCGACCTATTAGACATGGGCCGGACTGATGGGTTGTGAAGATACAAAGGCTAAAGACTCTACCCGTGTCCGGATGGGACTCTCCTTGGCGTGGAAGGCAGGCTTCGCGACCAAATATGAAGATTCCTTTCTCTGTAACCGACCTTATGTAACCCTAGATCCCTCCGGTATCTATATAAACCGGAGGGCTAGGTCCGTAGACATGTATCCTCATAATCATAGTCAGACAGGCTAGACTTTTAGGGTTTAGCCATTATGATCTCGTGGTAGATCAACTCTTGTAATACTCGTATTCATCAAGATCAATCAAGCAGGAAGTAGGGTATTACCTCCATAGAGAGGGCCCAAACCTGGGTAAACATTGTGTCCCCCGTCTCCTGTTACCATTGACCTTAGACGCATAGTTCGGGACCCCCTACCCGAGATCCGCCGGTTTTGACACCGACACAACCCACGTACGAAAAGGCGGCAGTGGCTATGGAGCACCTGCTTCCTCATGAGTTCACCGAGCGGGAGCTAGAGATGCAGGAGGCGGCGGAGATCGAGGAGTGCCGGGAGGAGGAGTTGCGCGTGGCCGAGGTCGAGGTAGAGAAGAGTCTGTCCGTTGAGGAATCGGCGGTGGAGTACCAATGCGAGATCTGGCGCAGCCACTACTACGCATACTACAACCTTGAGGGTGGCACCGAGGACGAGGATGCGATCAACTTTAGCAGGGGCGACGCGGAGTCGACCAACGACGGCATGTCGCCAGGACAAGTCATCAGCGTCTCATCTCACACTGTTGATGCATAGGCCGGCGCGGCGGCGGATTTGTTAAAATTATGCATACTTAGGCTTTATTTTTAATGTTGGTCTTTTGTTAGAGCAATGTTTAGGTCAAATGGCTGTGTTTAATTACTAAAATTGCTCGATTCAGTAAGTGTGGTCTGTCAGCTCTTCGCTCTTTTGTGTAACCAAATTAGCAAGCGATGTTAAATTTTGCAATGACGTACCCGGGGAAATTTCCACCAAAATTTGAATTATCAAACTCATCCCATGCGCGTAAAGCAGAAGAATCATTTGCAATGCACACAATCGTTCAAAGTGAATGGTCCGGCGGCACCGCACGCAAAGTTTCCCTCCACATTTCCAAAATTTTGGCTAACCGCCAAAATATCTACCCCCATCCCCCTTCCCCACCTCCTTTTCTCCCCGGCCACAAGTCACATTTCCCCTGTTTCCTCCTTCCTTCCTTCCTTCCTAAGCTATAGCCGCTTCCTCACTCTCGCCATCTCACATCCTACCTCCGGGGTCGCCATGGTCTTCTTCAAAGACCTCTCCAGTGGTTCCTCCTCCGGCGACGACTCCTTCACCACCCGGGCATGCCTCTCTTCTCTCTCTCTCTCTCGGGCTATGACTTGGAATGAAGGATTTTTACCCGGTGGTTGATTTGAGTCATTTCTTCCTCTTGTAGCTCCCTAGGACCATCAGTGGCAATGAATGGAGCAGGGTGGCTGAAGATCTATCTGCTCCTTGTCACCATCAATCTCCATGCGTGAAGCTAGTTGCGGTTGAATCTATAGACACTGGGAGGAAGTTTTTGGCATGTGCAGAGAAGGTTAGACCCTCTTTCGTTGTTACAAATCATTTGTTAGATGTGATTCAGACACTGTCACGGTACCAAGACATTCATACCACACCTTCAACCAAACGCATCCTAAGACAGTGTCACCGTTTGTACCTAGTATGTTAAATTGTTGCCATATCATCATCGGTGCCATTAGAAAATTATTTGGCACCGCTTCAGCAGTTTGTGCAGCCAACTTTGGTCCACACATTCGAGCAGCCAAGCAGTAAAATACTAAATCTTTATGGCACGAAGGAACTGGGCATCGGAGCAACTACATGCTCCGAAGTCTGGGTCCCTGATTGTTTTTCCGCTGCATCGACTTGCCAGTGGAGGGCACCAGTGCGAGATGTAGCAACAGTTGTCTTTACACAAGTTTTGGCATACGTAGTGGACGGCCTTAGTGCTATTAGTTCTATGTTACTAAATTTGTGCATTTACACACCTGTTAGTATCAATTTGCTGTCATCCAAACATTGTCGCTATGCTATTGCAGTTATATTTACCTTCCTCATAAAATTTTCAATTGGTTATTTATTGTACACGAGTAAGAACTTGTAGCGTTGTTGTAGTTAATTATAGCTTCTGATGTTCAAGAATTTGGTTGTTGTCTCAGTAGCAATTAATTCATTTGCGCATTGATCTTTTTGAGAAGATATGTCATAATTAACATGTTACTTCAGTTTTTCAAAATAAGCATTGGTGATTTTCTATGTTGCTATAAACCCATTTCCCCTACAATTGTTACTGATCTAGTTTTAAATATTATAGGATGAACGGAAGTGTTCTTACTTGGAGTGGGTTATCAAGAGTGGCCACCGTCTTTGAAGATGTGCCTAGTGAAGCTCTAGAGCATGTATGAGGAAGAGAACAGAGAAAGTGTTGTCAACGCTGAAGAATATTTGAAGATGCAGGATAAAAAGAGGAAGGTGGAGAATGGGATCAGATTTTTTAAATCAGACTTTGCTAAGATGGTGTTGGGGAAGGAGGGGGCACTTTCCCAGTTAGCCAGTGCAAAACAAGTTCTTACTAAACTAAAAGCAACGGTGGATAAGACGAGCCTGGATGATCTCGATTAGGGAAATGAATATATTGATCTTATGAAGTTGAACTAGCTATATGTTGTACTGTGCTGTTTTCACATAGCTATCGTACTGTAATGTTATAATATATTTATGTGCCTGATTATACATTGGCAAACAGTTGTTTGATATGAAATGTGAATTTGCATAATACTGGAATTATTAATTGTAAACTAATAAACCTGCTAAATGTGTCATGGAACTTTGCAAACAGTTCTAGCAGTAAAAGCGCTTGTGATGGATAGCCCAATGCCACACATTTTTCTTCATCAAATCGTGTGTGATGTAGTTGATAAAAGCAAACAGTTAACCAAGGCAGAGCGTGTGTGATAGTTACACCTTTCACACACAAGACTACACATAAAACTGTGTGGGATGTACATACGAACGGAAACATTTTCCCTGGATTGACGGTGTGGGATGTACATAAGAACGGAAACGTATTCCTTGGATTGACTATGTGTGATATACATACCTACAGAAATGTTTTTTTGGGATTCACCGTGTGGGATGTACATACCTACGGAAATGATTGGATTTCGATGCCTTGCCCGATCACACACGAGCTCATTTGGTGTCCCAGGAGGGCCTATCCCCGACGATTTCTGGGTCGTGTGGGAAGAAACCCCCTATCGCCCACACTCACTTGACAACGGTTCCAAATACCGTCGCGGAAAGGGGTTAAAAACCGTTTGTATAGCACTGACGTGTACCAGTGTTAAGGTGTAACCTCCTAGCAATAATAGCCCCTAAATTATATCACTTATCACCCAATGATAATCCCAAGTGCAAGGAATCATCGTAGCAATTTCCAAAGGTGGAAGTGATAAGTATGGAGTGTCGAACCCACAAGGAGCTAAAGATAAGATCAATATTCTCTCAAGTCCTACCTGCCACTGATACGACTCTACATACACCAAACATTTTCTTCCATCTAGAAACGAGAAATAAAACTACGTTGTGGGTATGAAGAGGATAACTTTGCATGATATCGGAGAACTAAAATATAAAAGTAGGTGATGTTAACATAAAGTTAGAATATATTACTATATATTATAAATAGCGAGTGTGGAATAATGATGGATCGGTGTGCGGAATTATCCTAGGCAATTGTTAGCAAGATCGGTGGTCGTTATTGCAATTTTATATGAGGGAGAGGCATAAGCTAACATACTTTGTCTCCTTGGATCATATGCACTTATGATTGGGACTCTAGCAAGCATCCGCAACTACTAAAGATCATTAAGATAAAACCCAACCATAGCATTAAAGTATCAAGTCCCCTTTAACACATTTGCAACAACCCCCTTACTCGGGTTTATGCTTCTGTCACACAAGCAACCCACTATAAGCGAATCACGAACGTATTGCAACACCCTACAGCGGGAATCCTCACGTGTGCGCGGCACGGAATGCACCATAGGACAGTACCAAAATAAAACATACAACTCAAACCAATCTATATCATCAATCAACCCAAAAGATAAAATAAATCTACTCAAAACATCATAGGATGGCAACACATCATTGGATCATAATATGTGGCATAAAGCACCATGTTCAAGTACGGGATTACAGTGGGGTGCGGGAGAGTGGACGACCGAAAAGAGATGAGGAACGTGATGAAGATGGTGATGTTGATGAGGACAGTCACCGCGGCGATGGTTCACCCGGTGGCACTCCGGCGCCAACGAGAGAGAAGGGGAGAGGGTCTCCCCCTTGTGCTTCCTCCTCCATGGCCTCCCCCTAGATGGGCAGAGGTTCTCCCTCTGGTCTGTGGCCTCCATGGTGATGATGGCCCCCTCCGGGATCCTCCTCCATGGCCTCCGGTGATGATGGCCCCCTCTAGCAGGGTGCCGGAGAGGGCCTAGATTGATTTTTCATGGCTACAGTGGCTTGTGGCGGAGGAACTCCCGATCTAGGTTCATTTCTAGGGGTTTTGACATTTATAGGAAGTTTTGGCATCGGTCTCACGTCAAGGGGGTCCACGAGGCAGCGACAAGGTAGGAGCACCCTCTCGGGGGGGTAGGGCGCGCCCCACTACCTTGTCGTCGCCTCGGGACCCTTCTGGTCCAACTCTTGTGCTTTGGGGTTCTCATTTGGTCCATAAAAAATTACCATAAATTTTCAGCCCATTCCGAGAACTTTTATTTCTACACAAAAAACGACACCATGGTAGTTCTGCTAAAAACAGCGTCAGTCTGGGTTAGTTCTAATTTAATCATACCAAAACCAAATAAAATTGTTGTAAACATGGCATGAATACTTCATAAGTTATAGATACATCGGAGACCTATCAGCATCCCCAAGCTTAATTCCTACTCGTCCTCGAGTAGGTAAATGATAAAATAAATAATTTATGAAGTGTGAATGCTAGCATAGTGCATAAATTTGATCAATGATAGTTCCAAACACTTTTTCTTGCATTATTCTTCACCATAAACAGTATCTCATCTCATCAAACTTCTCGTGATCAAGTATCAAGCTATTCACATGTTAAAGTATAGACCATAAAGTTTCTTGAGAACTAACAAACTAGGCTTTTAGTCACCAAACAATTGCAATTCATCTTATTTTCAGGAAGGGTTTATGTAAGAGCTTTGATTTAGAAAATTACACATACTCAACTATCATATAGTCTTCCATGATTGCTAACACTCAAAGCATATTTTTAGAAGAAATACTATCTGTCGAACACAGAGAAAGATAGGGGCTTAATGTTTCACCTCCCAACTTATTTATCATATAGATAATTGTCAACAATAATAATTCATGATCAAATATATTTGAATGGCCATATATGATTGGATCTTTCCCCATGACATGATGCTTGCCACCTAAAGAATAATTGAGGTTGAACTAAGAAGGAAAACTATTGACTCTTGCATAAAAGTAAATACATGAAAGTAAAAGATAGGCCCTTCGTGGAGGGAAGCAGAGGTTGTCATGTGCTTTTAAATTTTGGATGTGCAAACCCTTAATGCAAAGGAATGTCACATTGTATTGCCCTTTGTGATAGCAACCTTCATTATGCAGTCCGTCACTTTTATTTCTTTACCATCACAAGTTCGTACAATGCTTATTTTCCCTTACAATAAAAGATCATACATATTTAGGAGAAATTTTTGTTGCTTTTTTCACCAATGACAACTTACTTGAAGGATCTTATTCAATCCATAGGTAGATATGGTGGACACTCATGGCATGAAACGGGTTTAAGGGTTTTGGATGCACAAGTAGTATCTCCACTTAGTACAAAATTTTGGCTAGCAAAAGATCTTAAGCAAGCACCACATTTTATAGGATCCATAACAATATAACTTCTATGCAAATATACCCAAACATAACTCATTATGTTGTCTTCCTTGTCCAACTTCAACTAATCTGCTCAAGTTTGAAAATAATTAAGAAGATGTCCAAGATAGTATATTTATATGTGAAATCTCTCTTCCTTCAATATTCTTTCATGAATTGTTCAACTGACCAATGTTGTGTTTGCTAACTTTCAATAAATTTTACCACCTATACCTCTTATATGTGAACTCATTACTCCCCATGTGATAAGAATATAAAGCATATATAATTTTATATTTATGATATTCAATTCATTCAACCATTTACTCATAGGATATAAGTGAAGCACTAGAGTAAATGACGCAACTACTCCAGAAAGATATAAGTGAAGATCAATGAGTAGTCAAATAGTTAAATAGCCATGGGAGGACTCTCTCTCATTCAAGATTTAAGATCCAATGATTTTATTCAAACAAAAATTAAAACGAAAATATGCTCCAAGAAAAACACATATCATCTGACGAATAAAAATATAGCTCCGAGTAAGGTATACCGATAGTTTGGAAGACGAAAGAGGGGATGCCTTCCAGGGCATCCCCAAGCTTAGGCGCTTGACTCTTCCTTAAATATTACCTTGGGGTGCCTTGGGCATCCCCAAGCTTAGGGTCTTTCCACTCCTTATTCTCCTCATATCAATATCTCACCCCAAACTTGGAAACTTCAATCACACAAAACTTAATGAAAATTTGTGAGATGGGTTAGTATGATAAAGAGCAAATCATTCACTTTGGTACTGTCAAGATACGATTCATAGTTGTTATCACACAATGCCTATTATACCATATCATTTGTACAATTTATATTGAGCAATATAAGCCATAGAAACTAGAAAATAAGCAAACTATGCATTGAAAACAGAATCTGTCAGAAACAGAATAGTCTGTAATGATCTGAACAACAACCATACTTCTATTATTTCAAAAAAATGAAAAATTAGGAAAAGAGAGGAAATTTGTAATATCAATTTTTTAAAAAAGAATCAGTATTTTATCACGCTTCTGTTAAAAACTAAAATTATTTTACTGGGCGCAGAAGTTTCTGTTTTTCAGCAAGATCAAATCAACTATCACCGTAAGCCATCCCACAATATTTTAATCATGTGAACACACAAAAACAGTAAGGATAAGTATTGGGTTGTCTCCCAACAAGCGCTTTTCTATAATGCCTTTTTAGCTAGGCATGATATTTTAATGATACTTGAGGGAGTCCTGGATTAGGGGGTCTCCGGATAGCCGGACTATATCCTTTGGCCGGACTGTTGGACTATGAAGACACAAGATTGAAGACTTCGTCCCGTGTCCGGATGGGACTCTACTTGGCGTGGAAGGCAAGCTAGGCAATACGGATATGTATATCTCCTCCTTTGTAGCCGACCTTGTGTAACCCTAGCCCCCTCCGGTGTCTATATAAACCGGAGGGTTTTAGTCCGTAGGACAACATACAATCATACCATAGGCTAGCTTCTAGGGCTTAGCCTCTCCGATCTCGTGGTAGATCAACTCTTGTACTACTGATATTATCAAGAATAATCAAGCAGGACGTAGGGTTTTACCTCCATCAAGAGGGCCCGAACATGGGTAAAACATCGTGTCCCCTGCCTCCTATTACCATCCGCCCTAGACGCACAGTTCGGGACCCCCTACCCAAGTTCCGCCTGTTTTGACACCGACATTGGTGCTTTCATTGAGAGTTCCTCTGTGTCGTCAACTTTAGGATTGTTGGCTCCTTCAATCATCGATAGCGATGCAGTTTAGGGTGAGACTTTTCTCCCCGAACAGATCTTTGTGTTCGGCGGCTTCGCACTGCGGGCCCACTCGCTTGGCCATCTGGAGTAGATCGAGAGTTACGCCCCTGGCCACCAGGTCAGGTTTGGAAGCTTAAACTACACGGACAATATCCGCAGAGACTTGATCTTCGACGGATTCGAGCCCCTGCCTTGTGCGCCACACGGTCACGATGATTATGACTTAGCTCTACCATTGGTCAGTGCTTAGGAGATCGCACCGGCAACCGCTCCAACCCTCAATTCGGAACCTGTTGCGCCATCCATGGACGGGTGGATAGACCCCGCCACGGAGGCCGTATCCTTAGTGGCGATCGAGCCGAATATCGACCTTACCCTTCACGAGAGCCGTGATGCCAAACTGCCGGATCCTTCTCCGGCCACGGACTCTGAACCGCCTGCGCCCGTGCCTATCGAATCCGACTGGGCGCCGATCATGGAGTTTACCTCCGCGGATATCTTTCAGCTCGGCGACATACTGAACTCATTAAGGTCTCTCTCCTTGTCAGGAGAGTCCTGGCCGAACTATGTCCGGCAGGATTGGAATGCAGATGATGAAGAAATTCGCCGCCTACCCACCACCCACTTAATAGCCACTGTCGACGATTTAACCGACATGCTCGACTTCGACTCCGAAGACATCGACGGCATGGATGACGATGCAGGAGGCGAACAAGAACCACTGCCCACAGGGCATTGGACAGCCACCTTATCATATGACATATATATGGTGGACACACCCAAAGAAGGCAATGGCGATGGGACAATGGAGGATGGCCCCTCCAAGAAGCAACCCAAGCGCCGACGTCAGCGGCGCCGCTCTAAGTCTCGCCAAAGAAAAAGCGGTGACGCCGGCACATGAGATAATAACACTCCGGACAGTGCCAAAGACGACAACAATCCCCTCCAGCAAGATTCAGGGCAGGAGGATGGAGAAGCCAGCCCTCCCAAGAGAGCGGCAGATGGAGAGGCGGAGGATGATAATTACATGCCTCCCTCCAAAGACGAGGCAAGCCTCGACGATGACGACTTTGTCCTGCCTGAGGATCCCGTCGAACAAGAGCGCTTCAAGCGCCGGCTTATAGCCACGACAAATAGCCTCAAGAAAAAGCAACATCAGCTTCAAGCTGATCAAGATTTGCTAGCTGACAGACGGACTGAAGTCCTTGTGGCCGAGGAATATAAACTCGAACGTCCCTCCAAGAGTTACCCAAAGCACAGGTTGCTACCCCGACTGGAGGAGGAAGCACCAAAACCTACATCTCCAGCGTATGACGTGGCCGATCGGCCACCTCGTGGCCGCGACAGAGAGGCATTTCAGCCAAAAGCTCAGCCCGCACTCCGACGCCACTCAAATAAAAATGTCAAGGCATGGGGAAATACGCCAGACCTGTGAGACGTATTGGAGGACAAAGCAAAGCACGCAAGATCAATCTACGGATCACGAGGGCGCGCCACTATGCGAGACGATAACCGTCATGCCGGATACAATAAAAGTAAATCCGGCCGGGCCAAACACAGTGGGCAAGACTCATTTGAGCTGCGTCACGATATAGCCCAGTACAGAGGCGCCGCACACCCCCTATGCTTCACCGACGAAGTAATGGATCACCAAATCCCAGAGGGTTTCAAACCCGTAAATATTGAATCATACAACGGCACAACAGATCCTGTGGTATGGATCGAGGATTTCCTCCTGCACATCCACATGGCCCGTGGTGACGATCTACATGCCATCAAATACCTCCCACTCAAGCTCAAAGGACCAGCTCGGCATTGGCTCAACAGCTTGCCAGCAGAGTCCATTGGCTGTTGGGAAGATCTGGAAGCCGCATTCCTCAACAACTTCCAGGGCACTTATGTGCGACCACCAGATGCCGATGACTTGAGCCACATAATTCAGCAACCAGAGGAATTGGCCAGGCAATTCTAGACACGGTTCCTAACAAAGAAAAATCAAATCATTGACTGTCTGGTTGCAGAGGCCCTAGCAGCTTTTAAGCACAACATCCGCGATGAGTGGCTCGCCCGGCACCTTGGCCAGGAAAATCCGAAATCTATGGCAGCCCTCACGACACTCATGACCTGCTTTTGTGGGGAGAGGACAGTTGGATGGCTCGCAGCAATAACATATCAAAGAACCATGGTACTTCAGATACCAAGGATGGCAATGGCAGGTCACATCGCAACAAACATAAGCGCCGCATCAACAACGACAATACCAATGATACGGAAGTCAATGCCGGATTCAAAGGCTCTAAACCCGGTCAGCGGAAAAAGCCATTCAAAAGAAGCACTCCGGGCCCGTCCAGTTTGGACCGTATACTCGATCGCTCATGTCAAATACATGGCACCCCCGAGAAGCCAGCCAACCACACCAACAGGGATTGTTGGGTGTTCAAGCAGGCCGGCAAGTTAAATGCCAAAAACAAAGACAAGGGGTCACATAGTGATGACGAGGAGGAGCCCCGACAGCCGAACACCGGAGGACAGAAGAGGTTCCCCCCACAAGTGCGGACGGTGAACATGATATACACAACCCACATCCCCAAGAGGGAGCAGAAGCATGCGCTAAGGGACGTATATGCGTTGGAGCCAGTCGCCCCAAAGTTCAACCCATGGTCCTCTTGTCCGATCACCTTTGATCGCAGGGACCACCCACTAGTATCCGTCATGGCGGATTCGCCACACTGGTCCTAGACCCAATCATTGACGGATTTCACCTCACTAGAGTCCTTATGGATGGCGGCAGCAGCCTGAACCTGCTTTATCAGGACACAATGCGCAAAATGGGTATAGACCCCTCAAGGATCAAACCCACAAAAATGACCTTCAAAGGCGTCATACCAGGTGTAGAGGCCCATTGCACAGGCTCAGTCACACTGGAAGTGGTCTTCAGATCCCCGGATAACTTCTGAAGTGAGGAGTTAATCTTTGATATAGTCCCGTTCCGTAGTGGCTATCATGCACTGCTCGGGCGAACCGCATTTGCGAGATTCAGTGCGGTACCGCATTATGCATACCTCAAGCTCAAGATGCCAGGACCTTGGGGGTCATCACAGTTAATGGAAACACATAGCGCTCTCTCCGTACGGAGGAGCACACTGCAGCCCTCGTAGCAGAAGCGCAAAGCAGCCTCTTAAGGCAATCCACCAGTTCGGCGATTAAAGACCTGGACACCTTTAAGCGTGCCCGGAGTAATCGGCAACAAGACCGCCTGGCACGTTCCGAGCTCGCATAGCAATGCGGCCCCTGCCCCAGCCCCAGCCAAACGGCAAAATTCATGCCACACATACACAATTACGCATTGAAAATACCATGGGCACAGGTGGGGAGGGGGCACGACTACGGCACGCCCCAAGACGCGGCTCAACCGCACTAGGGGCTTCCCGCTTTGTTATTTTTCTCTCTTTTAGGACTTCAATCTCTGGAAACCCTGTCTGGCAGTATGATTGCCGGACACATGATGCAGCAACCAAGGAGGTAGAAAGCTACGTCGCACCACTGAACTCCCAGGTGGATTCCGATAATGAGTGAAATACTTGATTTAAATACCATTCCTCAGCTTGCCCTTGGAGGGGACATGTCAAATAGTCCTACTTTATGCTTATCATACTACTTGTATCATTCTGCTTTGACGCACCTTTTTGAATAAACAATGCATAGCACTAGACTATTATCGCATTCTCTATTCTTCTTATATATATATATGTTCATTCATGACATCCAGCACCCATACACTCTGGTACAGCCAGTACGCTAGGGGCTTAAGCATACCCCATAATACGGCGTGAGAAGTCCGAACACTTTCGACAGTGCGGCACCCCGAACTTATAGCATTATATGCATCAGCTCTGAATCATATCTTGGGTCAATAGTTGGGTTTGCCCGGCTCCCATGTTTTGGTACCTTACGTTCCGTTATATCGGCTAAGGTATCACTGGGAGAACTACTGCGATTGTGCCCTGGTTCAGCTGGGCTAAGCACCTCAGTAGAGAAAGCTAAAACTGACTGTCATGATAAGGCGAGAGCTGGACGCTATTCGAGAGGTTTCGAGTCCCTAAAGACTTATGCCGCTTAGAGCGAGGAGTCGGCTTTGTCCGGCTTAAAGGCGTGTATAGCGCCCCGAATTCGGCCTTCCGAATACTAGGGGCTTCGCCAAAATTTAAAATTATAGAATTCTATGGCTAAGTGAGAGTGATAAAGCATTATAGTCCGATTGCCTTGTTCGTTGTGCTGAGCACCTCCCTCGAAGGACCCAAAAATGGGGAAAAGAGTGCTTAGGTTTATCCCGAACACCCCAGCACTCGTGGCATGGGGGCAGAAGCTGACGACTAGCCATCTCTCAGATTTGATAAACAGCCGAACAGAAGGTAATATTTTAAATTCAAACAAGCGTTGCACAGCGCATATGAACAAGTTTTCATAATACAGGATCACACGAGCAAGTTCATTCAAATATTACATCTTTCGCACACTCGTCCACTACAAGACGGGCACCCTCCAGGACACCCTCATAATACATCTCAGGGTGGCGATGCTCCTTGCCCTGTGGCGGCCCCTCCTTCACCAGCTTTTCAGCGTCCATCTTGGCCCAGTGCACCTTTGCACGAGCAAAAGCCCGGTGGGTACCTTCGATACAGACGAACCGCTTGATGACTTCTAGCCGTGGGCAGGCATCCACAAGCCGCCTCACCAGGCCGAAATAGCTGTTGGGAAGGGAGTCGCCAGGCCACATCCGGACTATAAAGCCCTTCATGTTCTGTTCGGCCGCCTTGTGCAGCTCGACCAGTTGCTTCACCTGCTCGCTCATGGGCATCGGGTATTCGGTCCTAGTATACTGAGACCAGAACAACTTCTTCGTCAAGCTTCCCTCCTCGGCCTGGTAATATCTCGCGGCATCCGACACGCTGCGGGGCAAATCTGCGAATGCTCCTGGAGAGCTTCGGACTCGGGTAAGTAACAAGTAATTTACTTTCACATGCTTGCTTTGCATATTGAATGCCTTACCCGCCGCTATCTTCATCACCGCCTCAATCTCCTGGAGGGCCTTTTGGGCTTCAGCCTTGGCATTCTTTGCGCTCTCGAGGGCCGCAGCAAGCTCGGACTCTCGTGTCTTCAAGTCAAGCTCCAAAGCCTCGTGCTTCTTCACGAGAGCCTGGAGCTCTTGCTGCACCTCACCCACCCTTGCCTCTTGCCTTTCCCGCTCGGTGCGCTCCTTGGCCGCTTTGTTTTCGGCCTCGGGCAGCGCTTGCTTCAAGGTCGCCACTTCGGTCGTGGCCCCTAGCACATTCATGATGATCCTGTCATTTCGCAACCACATTTTCTTTTATATATAGACAAGGTATTACTTACCTTTGTTCTCCTCGAGTTGCCTCTTGGCAAGGCCGAGCTCTTTCTCGGACCCCTCGAGGTCCTACTTCAGTGCGGCGACCTCCGCAGTTAGTGCGGCAGAGGTCAGCAGCGAAGCCTGCATACGCATACAGACATACTTATTTTAGACTCCTGTGGATATTATTTGATCCTCTATTCGGCTTTTCTTTGTGAACACCGAACAGTGCATCAGGGGCTACTGTCTATGCGGTAATATTTTCCTATATTCTATGCGGCTGGCACAGGCTTCAGTCAGTCCACTCTTGGCGGACTGAACCTTCTTGATCAGCGCACTCATAATAGTGCGGTGCTCTTCGTCGATGGAAGCGCCGCGAAGCGCTCCCAGTAGGTTGTCTGATGCCTCTGGATGGACAGAGGTCACCGGCACGGGCGGCTAGCCCCTCTTTGAAGAGGGCCGCCTGCTCGAGTCCGGAACCACTGGAGGTTCCTGCGCGGTGTTCGGCTGAGAGCCGAACTTGGAGCCCCCGTGATCCTTGCTCCCTTTGCTCCTGGAGTCCGGGAGGTCGCCTTGAGGCACCTCCGGGACCGTCTCCCCTGGCTCGGTGCCCCTTGAGACAATACCTCGGCATTGTCCGTAGGGAAAGGGGGAGGCGGTTGGAAGTGTATCACTATTCATGTCCGACGAGTCCAAGGAACCGTCCAATGATGATACATCGATACGGGCTTGGGGCGGACTGCATAATCATATTCGATGTTAGGAGAAGCAGTGCGACAAAGGTATACTATGAGTTACTCTGGTATCCGAATACTTACGACTTTGCCAGGGGCTTGGCCTTGAGCAGCCACTCGTCTTCGCCGTCGGCGGCGGTGGTGGAGCAGTCCGGAAGGAGAGTCCTTCCCTTCTTGGGCCGTTCGGCCTCCCCGGTTGGGGCAGCTTTCCTTTTCTTATCTCCCCCAGCTGGAGGGGGAGAATCTTCATCATCCTTCTCCTTGTTTTCACGGGAGGAGGGTGTCTCGGTGTTGTCGGACGATGAGTCTGATACCACCTGGCGCCGAGAACTCTTTCGGGTTCCCTTGGCCTTCTTCTTGGTCTTGTCCGGCACCTCATAAGGAGCCGGAGTTTGCATCTCCATCAGGAGAGCGTCCGCAGGGTCTTCGGGAAGAGGGGCCGGACAGTTGATTTGCTCCGATGTCTTCACCCAGTCCTGTCAAAGGCATGGGAGCTCAGACCCCGCACATGGTTAATCTATGGGAAATACATACCCTGCCAGATGTACAGAACTTACTGGATTCGCATGGCGCTTCGCGCTTAGCCCGCGGTCCTCGGTAAGAGAAGGAGGGACCTCGGCGCCCTTGAACAGCACCCTCTAGACGTCTTTATGCATCGTGTCGAAGAGCTCGCTGAGAGTCTGGTGCTGGGCCGGGTCGAACTCTCATAAGTTGAAGTCCCGTTGTTGACATGGGAGGATCCGACGGAAGAGCATGACCTGGACTATGTTGACAAGCTTAAGTTTCTTGCTTGTCATGTTCTGGATACACTTCTGGAGTCCGTCCAGCTCCACCGATGAACCCCAGGACAGGCCCTTCTCCTTCCAGGAAGTGAGCCGCGTGGGGATTCCAGATCGAAACTCGGGGGCCGCTACCCAGTTGGTGTCGCGTGGCTCGGTGATGTAGAACCACCCCGATCGCCACCCCTTTATGGTCTCCATGAAGGAGCCCTCGAGCCATATGACATTGGGCATCTTGCCCACCATGGCTCCGCCGCATTCCGCTTGTTGGCCGCCCACCACATTCGGCTTGATATTGAAGGTCTTCAACCACAGGCCGAAGTGGGGCCGGATGCGGAGGAAGGCCTCGCACACAACGATGAACGCCGAGATGTTGAGGATGAAGTTCAGGGCCAGATCATGAAAGTCCAGCCCATAATAGAACATGAGGCCACGGACAAATGGATGGAGGGGAAACCCTAGTCCGCGGACGAAGTGGGGGAGGAAGACCACCCTCTCGTGAGGTTCTGGGGTAGGGTTGACCTGCCCCGCGGCTGGCAGCCGGTGCGCGATATCCGCGGCTAAGTATCCGGCTCCACGTAGCTTTTTGATGTGTCCCTCCGTGACGGAGGAGGCCATCCACTTGCCTCCCGCTCCAGACATGTTTGGAGTTGAGGAGAAGGATGTGGACTTGGGCGTTGGAGCTCGAGTGCACGAGAATGGATGAGCAAGGAGGAAGAAGGCGTGGGAAGAAAACAGGTGAGATCTTATCCCTTTATAAGGGCGGACTAAACAATGCGCCCCCACTAGCCTGGTAAAACTCGCTTATCCCCCAAGCGCCGTAATTGATGGCGCAGATTGGGTTACCCATGTCCGTATTGATGAGAATCCCGTAATAAGGGGAACACGATCTCTGCTTTGACAAGACGTGTCAAGAAACCGCCTCGCGTTATGTGCGGGGCTGGTTAAAGAAAAACGGTTCGAATAATTACCGGGCCATGGGGTGATGTCATGCTGCCAAAATGTGTCAGCAGATTAGATTTTTGGAAATATTATTCTCTCTACGGTGGTATGTGGAACTTATTTTGCAGGGTCAGACATTATCCTTGTATTCAAACTCTTTTGTGGTGTATTCGGAGGAGGAACCCGCCTTGCAATGCCGAAGACAACACTGCGCGCCGGACTCATCGTCATTGAAGCCTGGTTCAGGGGCTACTGAGGGAGTCCTGGATTAGGGGGTCTCCGAACAGCCGGACTATATCCTTTGGCCGGACTGTTGGACTATGAAGACACAAGATTGAAGACTTCGTCCCGTGTCCGGATGGGACTCTACTTCTCGTGGAAAGCAAGCTAGGTAATACGGATATGTATATCTCCTCCTTTGTAACCGACCTTGTGTAACCCTAGCCCCCTCCGGTGTCTATATAAACCAGAGGGTTTTAGTCCGTAGGACAACATACAATCATACCATAGGCTAGCTTCTAGGGTTTAGCCTCTCCGATCTTGTGGTAGATCAACTCTTGTACTACTCATATTATCAAGAATAATCAAGCAGGACGTAGGGTTTTACCTCCATCAAGAGGGCCCGAACCTGGGTAAAACATCATGTCCCCTGCCTCCTGTTACCATCCGCCCTAGACGCACAGTTCGGGACCCCCTACCCGAGATCCGCCGGTTTTGACACCGACAATACTCTTCCAAGCCCAATTCTGATGATAATTTTATTCATACTCTAAAAGATATAAGCGAATTTCATAGAGCATTCTACAAATAATATAGATTTACCAATATCCAAGCTCAAAATATATAAGTGAAGCAAACGAAGCATTCTATAAAGCCATACTCAAAATATTTAAGTGAAGCACAAAGAGCATTCTAAAAATCAATGAAGGGCTATCTCAAACTAGCATGGAGCATGAAGGAGAAGAAAAGAAACACAAAAGACGCATATCATGTGAACAAAACAAAAATAGAGGTATACCGATAGTTGTTGAAGAAGAAATATGGAATGCCAACCGGGGGATCCCCAAGCTTAGATGCTTGAGTATCCTTGAAAATTTTACTTGGGGTGCCTTGGACATCCCCAATCTTGAACTCTTTCTCTCCTTATTCTTCTTACATCGACAACTCCTCGATCTTCGAACACTTCATCCACACAAAACTTGACAAAACCCTCATGGGATCCGTTAGTATAATAAAGCAAATCACTACCTTTAGGTACTGTTGTAAACTCATTCCAATATCATATTAGCATTGTATCTACTTTATTCCAACTTCACCATGGTTCATACCCCCCGATACAACCCATAGATTCATCAAAATAAGCGAACAACACATAGAAAACAGAATCTGTCAAAAACAGGATAGTTTGTAGCAATCTGGAACTTTCATATACTTCTATAACTTCAAAAATTCTAGAAAATTAGGAAATCTATTTTTTTGCATAGAAGTATTATGTAAAAATTTCAAGATTCTATCGCGCTCCAGTAAAAAAATTTAAATTCAATTACTATAGCAAAAGTTTATGTTTTTGCACCACACACACCAAACAAGGAATTTAAACATTCTAAAACCAAAACTTGGAACATTATTTTTATAATACAATGAATATATATAAGGGGAAACTTATTTTGGAGAAACTTCCATGAAAAATTCTACATTGTTTCCATGAGCATGAACACAAGTGTTCAAGGTCGACCCTCACTTCTCCAATGCATAACCTTCCAATCACTTTTCTTTGTGAAAAGTTTTTACGCATTAGAGGCAAGTAAGTTTTTTGTATTTTAATTCTTTTGTTTGTTTAAACCACAACTAATCAAAAACAAAAGGGAAAACAAAATATACTTAGTGAAGAAAGCAAACAAGCATACACGAATATCAACCCCATGCTATTGCTCCCTACCAACGGCGCCAGAAAAGAGCTTGATAATCCCCACGTGCAAGGAATCATCGTAGAAATTTCCAAAGGTGGAAGTGATAAGTATGGAGTGTCGAACCCACAAGGAGCTAAAGGTAAGATCAATATTCTCTCAAGTCCTATCTGCCACTGATAAGACTATCACCCACGAAGGACTTGCCTCACTTGGGTAGATCTTCACGAACTAGGCAATCCTCTTGCCCTTGCAAACTCCTTGGTTTAACTCCACAATCTTGACGGAGGCTCCCAAGTGACACCTAACCAATCTAGGAGACACCACTCTCCAAAAGGTAATAGATGGTGTGTTGATGATGAACTCCTTGCTATTGTGCTTCAAATGATAGTCTCCCCAACACTCAACTCTCTCTCATAGATTTGGATATTGTGGAAAGATGATTTGAGTGTAAATCAACTTGGGGAAGGCTAGAGATCAGGATTCTTGTGGTTGGATTGGAATATCTTGGTCTCAACACATCAATAGGTGGTTCTCTCTCAGAAAATGAATGCTGGAAGTGTAGGCACGTTCTGATGGCTCTCTCCTCGAATGGAGGATGGGTGGAGGGGTATATATAGCATCCACACAAAATCTAACCATTACACACAATTTACCAAACTTGGTGGGACCGAATACTGAAACTCAGTCAGACCGATTTAGTTCAAAATGTGAACATTAGGCTTTTCGGTGGGACCGACATGTCAACTCAGTGGGACCGATTTCATTAGGGTTAGGGCATAACGTAATCTCAGTGAGACCGATCACATGAACTTGGTGAGACCGATTTCTGTAATAGGCAAACAGAGAGTTGGTCGGGCAAACTTGGTGGGACCGATCGCTCGTTTCGGTGAGACCGAAACGTTACGAAAAGGAAACAGAGAGTTTGCATTGCGAACTCGGTGGGACCGATTGCTCATATCGGTTAGACCGAAACGTTACAAGGGAAACAGAGAGTTTGCAATCCCATCTCAGTGAGACCGAGATCCCTATCGGTGAGACCGAACTGATTAGGGTTTCTGGCTATGGCTATGCCAAATGAACCCGGTGACGCCGGATAGATCAAATCGGTGGGGCCGAGTTTGACTTTTGGTTTGGGACATATGTGGATATGAGAAAGTGGTTGAGGGCTTTTGGAGCATATCACTAAGCATTTTGAGCAAGCAAGCCATTAAGCAACACCTCATCACCTTTTAATGGTATTGGCTTTTCTTATGGACTCAATGTGATCTTGGATAACTAAAATGAAAATGTAGAGTCTTGAGCTTGAGCCAATGTGTGTCCTTAGCATTTTGAGGGGTCCACATCTCTAGTCCATGCCATGCCAATCATTGAACTCTCTAAAAAAGATTATCTTGAATAGATATTATAGTTCAATGAGCTATATGTTGTTAATAATTACCAAAACCACCCAGGTATTAGTTGCACTTTTAATCTCCCTCTTTTTGGTAATTGATGACAACATATAGATCAAAGCTTCGACATATGGTAAGAAGAATGAAATACATCGTCACTTTGAGAAGTATGTGATAAGCAAGAGCTCCCCCTAAATTTGTGCATTATTTAAATTTTGCTTTTGAATGCAAATGCACAATCGACTAGGATCATGATTTACTCTTCCATGTCACATACATCTTGGTGGAGCGGTCAAAATGATAGAATATGAAATATACACTCATCACCAAGATAAAGTGAATGATCATACATGAGAGATAGATATTAGCATCATTCAAGTAGAAGCATTAAAGTATGATATGATCAAACACATGACCATACAAGTATCTCACACACACATAAAGTATCATACAAGAAAGCAAACAAATAAGTAGCACACAAGTAGGAAAAGAGATAGAAAAAAGAAGCAAAGCTCTCTATCTCTCTCTCTCTCTCGAAGCCTATGATCTATCCACTTTCTCCCCCTTTGGCAACAAGTTACCAAAAAGCTCGAAAATGCATAGTGCCATGCGGCTCTCGAAGCTTGATCTTCGGGAGGTGGCGTGGAGAGGACTCCTAGGAGAAATGCATCTGGTGAGGTCATTGGAGCTGGAGGAGTTGCAACTGGAGGGGCAACTGAAGTTGTGGCTGCAGGTGCTGAAGTGGTAGCTCTAGCGTCTTTCACCGGCACTGCTGCAGATCTCTGTGCCCTAGGCACTCTCTGAAACGCTTCAGTGGTAGCTTTCCCTTTCCTCTCTTAAGCTTCTTCCTGGAGCTGCTCAACAGTTGTTTGCATCTCTGTGGCCTTCAAGTCTAGATCACAAAACTTTGTTTCAATGTTCCTTTCAATACTCTCTTGATTCTGGGTTAGGGTGGCCAATCCTTTCTCAATCCTCAAAGTAGCTTGAATAAGATATCCAAGTTGATCTTGTTTTGACTTGAGAAAAACTTGAGAAGCCTCTTCAGCACTTGGCATCTTGGCTGCCTTCTCTTCTTTTGCTTTTGCTCTCTTCTCTTGAGCCTTTATTGAAGTAGGTTCTGTAGCATCCATGACAACTGTGTTGTCCTCAAAGTCAGACCTCGGTGGAAGGTGTTCTTTGTCCAAAAAGTATGTGCCTATGCCCATCTTGGAGTTGATGAGCATCTGGATGTGTGGAGCATACCCACATGATCTTTTCTGATCAGCAGTTGTCCTCTTGATTGTCTTGAAAATTAGTGTCATCACTTTGAACTTCTCTGGCACATCAAACATATGCAGCAAATTGATTGAGTGTCCTCTTATCATCCTGTGATCACCAGACTTGGGCAACAGAGTGTGCCTCAGCATAGTATTGATAGTAGGCAGACCTGACAGGAGAAAATAGACAGAGCGAAACTTGTGATGTTCCAAAGCTGCATCTGGAATCTCCTTGTACATATGTGCCATGGAGTTGTGTCCCTTCCTTGGCTTGGCATACACATTAGTGTCATCCTCATGCTCTACAGGGGCATTGATCAGCTTGGCCCACTCAACAACTGTGGACTGGTACCTTGTACCCTCAGACATCCAAACAGTTCTACCATCTGGGTAGAAGTGAGTTGTTGAATAGAATTGCATGATAAGCTCATCATTCCACTTGGTTAATTTCTGACCCACAAAGGCATCAACTCAATTCATCATGAAGCTCTCATGAACTCCAGGGAAGTGGTCTTCATTGCTGTCGATGTACTTCCAGTCAACCCACTTCATGTCACATACAATGGGCTTCTTGTCCAGGAGCACAGTCTCATAGAAGTCATGTTGTTCCTACGTGTGGAACCTATAATCTACAACAGTTCTCCTTCTTGAGGCATATGGATCTGACTGTCTCCATAGTCTGAGACATGCATCCTTCCTTATCTTCATGCTTTGAGCCACTTGTTGTGTATCATCGCGATCAAGGATCTTGGGCTTTAATTTTCTGAGCATTTGGGCTCCATCTTCCTCTTCTTCTTCAATTTCAAGCACTGGGGCCTTATTCTTCTCAGCAACAGGAATATTTCTTGTGCTTCTCTTGGGGGTAGACTTGGTGGCTTGAGCAGTAGCTTTGGGGCAGTCTTGGGCTTTGGTGGAGCAGCCCGAGACTTGATGGCATCCCCCATCAGCTTTTGAGTCTTTGATGCTGGAGCAGCATCCTCTTCTTCCTCTTCTTCCTCATCAGATTGAATGATCATTGAGATCTTTCCAATAACTCTTGCCATAGTTTTCTTGGCCCTTTCCTTCCTCTTCTTGCCTTCACCAGCAGCCTCTCCAATAGTTGATTTGGAGGTTCGAAGAGTTGAGGCTCTGGCTTTTGAAGTCGGCACTCTCTTGGCAGGAGCCTTCTTGTTCAGACCAGGCCTTGTAGAAGCAGCTGTGCCAAATTCCTTCTTGACAACCTTCTTCTTTGAGCTGACTTCTTCCTCAACAACATAGTCTTCATCCTCAGAGTCTGAGTTTCTCTTCTTCCTCTGCCTTGTTGCTGCCTTGGGCAAGTTGCTTGGGGTGCTTCTACTACCCTCATCATAACTGCCAGAGGGACTAGTGCCCTCACTTAGGTTAACTTGCTCCTCAGACTTGTTCTGGCTATCACTCTGATCAGACATTTCTGACACTACAAACTGAGAGCTGACCCTATGAATAGATATAGATGAGATAGATGGATGAGCATCACAAAGTGCAGAGATTTTGCAAAACAGACGAGTCAAAAACATAGTTTTAGTTTTCTACATAAAGCATTTTGGAGCTACCGATTTGTTAAACTCGGTGCCACCGAAGCAATATTGGAGTCTGAACTAGTGAGATTGGTTAGACCGAGACGCAGTTTGGTGAGTCCGAGATTGCTAGGGTTTCACTGAGAGTTGAACTCGGTCACACCAATTTGCAAGTTTCGTTCAGACCGAAAGTTACAAGTGCAATGGCCTAAGCCAAATCGGTGAGACCGATTTCTACAACTCGGTCGGTCTGAGATGAGTTCGGTGGAAACCTAACCCTAAATTTTCGAATCAAAACTAATATAAAAGGAGTTTTTGCTGGATAGGATAATCTCATACGTGGTAAGAATCATGGCATTGACTTTGTGCTAAGAATCGGATGTAAAGACTGCACAAAGGATTGAACTCATACCCTAACTTGGCGATGAGCTCGCTACGGCGGCAACGGTGGTGAAGATTACCATTGACGCCGGCGGAGACCAGCGACGGGAGGTTGCTGGCGATGAGGAGATGATCCGGAGACCCGAGTTGGCAGAGCAAGACACGCGCGGGCGAAAAGGTTTCGAGGGAATTACCAAAATTTGGCCCGTGGGCATTTATATCCTGACCCTGTCGGTGTGACCGAGTGGAACAACTCGGTGGCACCGAGATGCAGAATCGCAAGCAGCTACTACAACTCGGTGTGACCGATTAGTTCTAATCGGTTGCACCGAGATTGAAAACCTAGATCAACTCAATGAACTCGGTTTGGCCGAAAGGGATGAATCGGTCAGACCGAAATACACAGAGAGGTTTTGGAAGTTTTAGTCTATGACGAATCGGTGACTTCGAGTGCTCCTCACCCAGAGAGTTCGAAACTGACTTGATCAAACTTTGTGATGTAGCATGAATAGAGTTTGAGACGAGAAAATCATAGTTAGCTAGAGGAAGTTCTTAGCCATTCTTGTCCATCCATTTGGCAAAAGAAAATACCAAACAATCAACACAACAAATGGATGTCCTTGAGTGGGAAAAATATGCAATCAACATGCTCACACAATAAATGGCAAATGAAATATGTGGCAAAGCATGCATAAACACTCTAGCATCTATCAAGCAATTGGCGATGACTAGGTCATCTATATATGAGTATATTGACTGAGGAGTCAAATGAGAACATTTGATCGTAGGTCATACTCATCGTTTAAGTGCAAGTGGGGTTACGACTTTTACATAAAGCATTGTTGTGTTCACACCATTAGAGTTGCTTTAGCTCAATTCTTAGAGTAAAGCTCCCCCTAGATGTGATATCCCCCCTAAGAGGGATGAACTAACCTTGGGTTTTGTCCATGATAACTTCATGTAGATGTTGAAGATGTGGATGCTCAATGTTGATGTAGATCATTTGGAGCAATCCATTGGAGTGAGTTGCACTTTCAATACCTACATGGGTTAGTCCCACACGGAACAAACAAGGATATCCATAGACATAGAGTGAAGTACACACAAGATGATTGTAACATCCCCAAATTCTAAATTTTGGAATGTTATATTAAATAAATATTTGATGATTGTTTGTGTGACTGATTGTGTGATATTGAGTGGCATTTGGAAATTTCAGAGGCATTTGAGTTTTGCTTGAATTTGGATTCAAATTGGCATTTGAATTTCAGTTCAAAAATCCCTGACCAATACTTGTTCAAAAGTATGAGAGGAGTTAAAATTACACTCCAAAAATGTCAGAAGAAAATAATGCCAAAAGTTTGAATTCAAATTTGGTTTTATTTGGAAATTTTCTAAAAAATGTTTTTATAAAGTTTTTTGTTCCACCTCTGAAAAATAGTTCATCTTTTAGATTTTATTTTTCTGGGAATTTTGATATATATATGTCCTATACAAAAGTATTTTTATCTTCTCCCTATATATATATATATTCTTTCTGACTTTATTTTAAAAAAACTGCCTTAGCCGGGCGCGAGGCCAGCAAGCCCAGCCACCCGGGCCGCGGCCTACTAACCAGGCACCAGCCTAGCCGCCCGCGCAGGACGCCACCAGCGCCGCTCCCCACGCTTGTTCGATCTCCCTCACGTAACTCTCTCTCTCTCTCCTTTTTTTTCTTTCTTCTTTTTCTTTTTTTCCTCTGACCGTTGGACCCCACCGCGTTATCTCCTTCCTCCCAAACAACCTGCGCCGCGTATCTCGCTTCGCCGCCTCGCGCACGACTGCGTCCGCGCCCTCACAAAACCCTAGCTAAATTCTTCCCCTCGCCCAAGTAACACGTCCTATAAGTACCCCTACCCGTCCTCTCGCGATCCCCTTCAAAAACCCTCTCTAAAACCCTCCACAGCCGCCGCCATCTCCATCCCGATCTCGTTCTGCTTGCCGCCGTTCATCGCCGCACCCAATGCCGGTGAGCACCCCTTCGACCCCTCCTTCCATCCACGCACTGCCGTCGCCCAGGCGCACTCCCTTGACATGTTTTTGCCCTCTCTTGTCAACTACAGGGGCAAACCGAGCTCGTACGCCGACCACCGGAGCTGCAGAGCCCCAACCGTTGTCACCATCGCCCTGCTCGTTTCCGTCATCTCCAAGCGCGAACTCCACCACCACCGCGACGCCCTCGCTTTACCGCATCCGTTCAGCCACTCCACTAACGCCCGCGACCACCGGAATCACTGCCCGTTCGACGCCGACCACCGCTCCATCGCCTCTGTACATCGTCTCGGTCGCTGTAAGCCACCTCCCCTTCATCCGTTAGATCGATATCCAACGCCTCGGATTAGATCCTAGCGAAAGGTTAGGTTATTTGCAATAGACCGGTTTTATTTTCGGTTAACTCCTAGTTTAGATCTAGACGGTTTACTGGTTCAGTTTTTTTAATAGCCGTACTCGTGTTCTGTTAGTTGCGACCGTGTATTATAGTTACAGAACGCCCACCTCCTAGGCCCAGTAGCGCTCGTTAGTTTTTTTGTTAATTCGTTTCTGTTTTAAAAACAGAAAAGTTCCAATCTTGAAAATTTTATATCTCTTAGGTTATTTAATATTTTTAGTTGATTCTTTTTGCTCTAGTTCGAAAATTTCCTCTAGTTTTTGTATAAAATAATTTCGGCTATGTTTGTAGTTCTAAAAGTTGTGGTATTTAAGTTTTAGTAAGATTATTATTTCTTCTATAAAGTGAGCTAGGATTAATTTTTTTAGTGTTTCTTTTTTTACTGCTTTGTTTTGACCTTGCCTAGCAGTAGGATTAAATTGGGCATTTATAGATTTTATTAAAATTAGGTTATCACGAAAACAAGCCTGTTTTAGTTTATTTTGTTGTTGTTTTCTGTTGTTTTTATTACTTTAAATATTGTTTCCGCCTTTGTTTTATTTTATTTCTGATTAGTTTCTGTAGTTATAGATGGTGAACTTTTATTTACAGAAAAATATAATGATTATTTCTTTTTTTGTTTTGTTTTAATCATAACTAGAGTTTTAAAATAGTTTTTAGGTGCTTCTTTTTGCCAGTAAAATTTTATGAAAAATACCTTCTGTTATTTTAATAAACATTGTATTTCCTTTCCGTTAATTACTTTAGTGTTTTAGTTGATATTAAGTTTTACTTAGGGCAAAGCTATATTAGTTGTTTGTAGTAAAGTCTTAGACTTTCCCTAGTAGTTTTCTTTGTAGTTTTATTCGAGGGTTCTTTGGAATTAGTTTGAGTTTTATTATTGAGTTTCCTTGTTGTTTTGATTGTTATTTTGAGTGGTAGAATGATTGCTTATGTGAATGACATGTTTATTATTATAGATTTCATCGGAGAGTTGCGTATAGTCTTATCAAGTTTCTGAGAGTGTTATTATTCTTCATCAACTTACCAGGCAAGTTCACTTTGACCATGTTTTTCATACCTATGTTTTATTTGCATGTACTAGCACCCTTTCAATAATCCCTCCAGTAGTGATATTGATTTCTTGTAGTTGAGTAGAATGCATGAGGTCGGAACCCATCTCCCCGTTATCAAGACCGGGACGTTATATAGTTTTAATGCTACGCTATAGTAGATGGGGTTTGGTATGAGTGCATGAGAGGGGTGTGAAGAAGGAGCACTCTACGTCAATGGCGACAACTTCATGATGGCACGGACTGCACCTTCAGGACTCCTCAAGATTTCGAGGCTCGAGACAAGAATTCTATACACACTACTGGGTGAAGGACGATTGAGGGGCACCCTGGAGAAACCAGTGGATGGCCGGTATGCATGGAGAAGCGCCATGACATCTTGCGGAAAGCTTCACCCAGGCTCAAAGAGATGGAAGAATACTTCATGCCCGGAATACTTCACCCAGGCTTTGGAAGGATTGGACTTGGATCTATCTCGGAACTCTCAACACAGGACTGAAAATTTAATTCTGAGCAACTTATGATGATTTGGGTGATGAGACATCGGTTGGCGGAACCATGTCATGATAGAAACTCCATAGTACAGACTCCAGTTATTTCTTTTGATGTAGGGAAAATAAAACTAGCTTTTACGCAAACAAAACTCAGACCCAGAGCCACAAAGCCATATTGCATATAGAATAGTTTTATCAATCTGCTATCTCTTATTGTGATCTTGCCAGTACATTCAATGTACTGACCTACACGGCTGCAACGTATCATGTTGCTGGATTTTTCTCCAATGAGTAAGAGTTACGTCATAGGGTTACAGTCTACACTCAACCTGCCTATGGCGTTGATGGGACTCCACACCCGTTTGTTTGTTTCCGTTGTTACTGTCGAGGTATATATCATTTTTACATTATGTTTACATGTGATTGCACTTTGATATATACATTGATGTACTGTGTGTGCCAGCATACTGATCCAGGGATGGCACAGATACACAGAGGCTTGACCGTCTGAGGTCGGGTCGCTACAATGATGTCCATGAAAGCATTAGGTTACCTTGTCCCTTGTCTTACCAACAAGAGGGTTTGTGACTCCTTGAACTAGTGCAAGATGTGGAAGTTGTTTGCACTTGTTCTTGCCAAAATGATATGAGTGAAGTATGTTGGTGGAGTCACCCTCAAGAACTCTCTAGTTCTTATTCTTTGGGATCTACATCAACTTGATGGGAATCCTTGGAGTTGTGGTCATACTTGATGAAGTTGAACTTGATGTAGTCTTGGGAACCCACTTGACCAAGGCCTTGGGAGCTTCTTCAAATACATCAATCTCCTCTTGAAGCTTGTCCTTGCCTTTTTGCTTGTGGTCTTGTGGTGGAAGATCATCTTGAACTTGTGTTCCTTTGAAGGAAGTAGGATCATACTTATCTTGTTGAGGAACAAACTTCGTCTTGGGGTATTGATCTTCTTCCCACTCAACTCCATTGGCATTGAAGTTTTGTTCAAAACCAACACCTTGATTCTTCCGGTGCCTTCCTTCCTTGCGTATAATTTCCTCAAATTGCTTGCTTCCGGCAAGGCTCTTGTAAACACCTTTCTCTATAATTCCCTTCAATAAGTTATTTTCTTGCTAAAGTGTAACTTGTCTAAGAGAATCATTAGTGGAATCAAGAGAACTCACTACAAAAAAATACACTTCCGTGATGATACGTGTTTGTCACAGTAGGTCACCTTTTCTGTCATGTATGTACATCCATGACGATTTTATGACAGAATCAAGATAGTCATACCTGTGCTGTCGTAGAAGTGTTCCATGACAATACCAATATTATCATCATGGAAGTGTTCACTTCCATGACGATAAATGACGCATCATGGAAGTGCTTTCGTCAAGGGTAACCGACACGTTGCATCCATCGTAACGGGTCGTCGTTAAGCTATCGGGTCTAGTTTTGGATCTGATAACCCGTTAATAGCCCGTACCAATGGGGATTTTCCACGTGTAAAATTCTCATTAGCCGGAGGAAACACGTGTCAACTCGTCATTGGGTCAGATAGGCCCCTATGATATGCCGACATGTGCGATGGCCCACCACTAGCCCATTTAGCTGACAAAGGCCGGCATGTTTGACTTGGTCAAAAGTTAGTGGGGCGGCCCATGAAAAGCCTATTAACAGTCTATTCACAAATAGCCCATTTTACGGCCCGGTAACTCACGGCCCGTTAGGGCCTTACGGAAATCGGCCCAACAACGTCATGTGGGGCATCGAATATAACACCAGCATGTTTCACTTTCGGCCCATATATGGCCCGCGACGTCTTTCAGCCCATATGAGGCCTTCATAACTTTAGGCCCTTTACTGCCCCACGGTGACTGTAGCCCATAATGAACAGTAAATTTCTTTGTATCCATTAACGGCCCATGATTCACATGGGCCGTTTCCAGCCCGTATTAGCTTTTGGCCTACTGATGGCCCATACGTTCTTGGGATCCTTTCCATCCCTCGATTACTTCTGGCCCATTACTGGCCTATTCCCCTAATGGGCCAAATTTGGCCCGTGGCAAGAATCGGCCCGTTTGTGGCCTATTAACCCATTGCAGCGTTTCTAGCCCGCCCTATATTCTGGCCCAATAACGACCCATTATGCCTGTCACAGAATTAAGCCTTTGTTGTCCTCCGGCTTGTTAACGGCCTGTTACCGTGCTAGGCCGATACCAATTACGCCCGTTTGCGGCCCATGTGGACCCATTTATCCGACGGCCCGAGGCCCACCGATTCTACGGCCCATTGGAGGCCCATTTATCCGACGGCCCATAGGAGGCCCATGGATCCTAAAGCCTGTAGCAGGGTCAAGGTTAACACGGTCCGTATATGTCCCATGGTTGTTGCCGCCACTAGCAAACCAGGGAAAAAGAAGACTAGGAAATAAATAAGCCAGAAACTAACGCTAGGCTATTAAGGCGAGTGCACAGATTACATCCACTGGGCATCAAAGATCGCCACTAGTGCAAATATAGGGAACACCCTACAGTATACAAAAATGGCTTGCTATTTTCTTCAGCCGATGGCTGCACGTTAAAAACAAATTTTGTATCGCAACAAAACAAATTACAACCATAAAACAAAAGGAAGGTTGGCATAAAAGTTAATAGTCTAGCAGATAAATGCACCACCAGAAGTTCAGAAGCTTAGTTCATTTGACCTGACTATTACGTTTTCATGCTGTATTGTCCGATGGAGCACCTTCGCCTTCATTTCTCCTAGGCTCCTGAACAACATACAAATGTCTGATAGTCTGGTTTCAAAACCATGCATATCTTGATGACATCGAGCAATGTTTGTCCTTGTTTCATAAAGGGTCTCTGTTAGGGAATGGACTTGTGTCTGGAGCGCAGATATAGCATTGTTTTGAGCTTGCATATCTTGGTCATGAGGCAGTTTGGACGAGATTGACTTAACAACCAACCCAGTATTACGCAGGAGCATGCTTTTGGCACTGTTAGTGGACAGGTACTGACCCACTGCAGCAACAGGTGACATTGCGGTTATAGTTGCCTCGTCACCTTCAGAAGGTGGCGGTTCCACCATTTTTTCCATAGCTTGTTGAAAGGTTGAGTTTTTACATTAGTAGTACCAAAACAAAAGATATTATGGAGGCAGCAAAACCAAACAAAATAGCTTTGGTCTATATACACAACTTATCCTGGTGAACCCATGTAAATATTAGTTGTATTTTGCTCCAAAGTACATAATAAAACCAGGTTCCAAACATATGACCATGTACCATGGCTAATGTATTGTCTATTTCTTCACATTGTATTGACAACTAAGGATAAAGAGACAAAGTTTATAATATGGTAAGCATAGTATGACATCATTCATATCACAAAACAACTGAGAACAAACAAAACAGGCAATTGTAACGTTATGTGGGCAAGTCCAGCAAGGAACTAGACTATAGATCAAGATCAAAGGAACATCACTCCTCTATTTTAAACCTTGTAAGGTGCAATGATACGCTAAGACAATTGTGTATAAAATTGAAAAGAGAAATAGACATTGGATGCAAACCATGCAGTTCAATGCACAAGTCAGAGTAAGTAGTAGTTAAAAGGCATGAGGATTAAGGACTTACAATAGCGGCTTTGACTGGTGTAGTCATGCCCTTCGTCTTGTTGGTGTGACAGTCCTTGAAGATTTCCACGTCATTTGGTTCAGGTATTTTTTGGTCCTTGCGGGCTTTCCTCTGCATTTGGAACAAGTTAATATAGATATGATAATATGGTACAGCGAAAAGAGTGAAACAACAGCTAATTAGAAGAGCCTCGTAGTGTGCAATATAGCAACGAGATCCTGTCATCTGTTGGAATTTCACTTTCATACGGATGGCCTTGTTCTTTGAACAGTTCACCTACAAGAAGATAGATTTGTGAGGCACATGAGTAAATAGGACTTCAACATGTGATCTGATCACACACACATATATAGGGTGGGTCTATTCTAATAACACCCCTTAAGACCTTATTCTAATAACACCTATCCCTTGTTCTGATAACACCCCCACCCCCACCCACTTCTTCCCCGACCAAAAACAAGTACCGCACCGGCCATCGCCCACCTCCCGCACGACCACAAATCTTCCTCCACCTTCTTCCACCAACCCCAGCGCCGCCCACCAGTGCCGCCCGCCCCCAACCACCTCCTACCCCGCGTTCAGCGCCCCCACCTCCCATCCCGCGGTGGCGCCCCCAACCCCGGCCACCTCCCACCCCATAGCGGCACCCCAAACCCTGGCCACCTCCCACCCCGCGGTGGCGCCCCCAACCCCGGCCACCTCCCACCCCGCAGCGGCGCCCCCAACCCCGGCCCCTAACCCCTTCTCACAGCCGGCGTGCACCTACCTACCTCCCATGGTCGCCGCGCTCCAACCCCTTCCAACCACTGGCGCCATGGTGGGAGCCGGTCGCCACCGAATCCTGCGAGGCCTCCACCACCGGATCCGGACGCCATGGCCATCGGTGCAGCCACAAGCCGACGGATCCGGCTGCGACCCACCACCTCCCGCGTGTGGTGGCTGGATGGGAGGGCCGACGAGCTCCATGCCATGCTAGGCTCCTCCAGTGCCACCACTTCCTTCTTCCCCTTCGGCCATACCGCCTCCCGCTCTGCCTCCCCGCACTTTGTCAGCGAGCCGCCAATCCTCCACGCGCGTTGCCGGTGCCCCGGCCTTTCTTCTCGCAACGCATCCGACCTTTCTGCTCCCGCCTGCACGTCCTCCCCCCCTCCACCCTCTCGCAGGCCACGGATCCGTGGCCCTCAATCCATCCCCGGGGAGGATCCAGGTGAGGTCAAGGGGCACCGTCGCATCTCCTTTCCCTTCCCCCGGCGTCGTCGACCGTCCCCTCGCCTCGATCTGCAACGACGCCGATGACCGACAGTAGGGTGCGCCACCCTTCCTCTCCCCTCAAATTTTTGGGGCGCCGACGACACAACACGGTATCCGGTGGTCGGGCTCGGGGGTGGAGGCCGCCACTGATCCCCTGTTGGATCTCTTTCCACCAAGACCCGGCGACCTCCCCTTCGATCTGGTCTCCCGTCGACAACTTCTCCCCCACTCTTCTCCATGGACGGCTGCGCACAGTCACCAACTCTAGCGCGCGGTTTCACCAGAAGGAGCCCGGGAGCGCCTCTCTCTCACCACCGTGGTATTTCCAACACAGGGGCTTGCAGTTCGCAAAATAATTTTTGTGTATTTTTTTCTTCAGATTATTGCTGTTGATTTGAGTGAATTCAGTTTCTAATCAAGTTTGTTAATTCTTCAGTGTATAGTTCGGCTGGCGACGGCATGAGGTTCACTAGCTCCTTGCAGTTTTTTTAATAGGAAAAGGTGGTAGCTCCTGCTTGCAGTTCGCCATGGTAGATGGGTTGATGTAGCCCACTTGATGGAGTCTTGTGGTTCACTGCATTCAACAAGGAAAAAGCAAAAGAGTGTAGTCTTGTGATGCAGCCCATTTGTTTCATTTTTGTGTGTATTTTGAAGATGGGGTGCAGGAAGACGGTGATTTTTGTGTGTATTTTGCTCACGGTTGACATTTTTTCCGCTTTTCAGATTTTGGCTGCCATCCCATGGGCCCACAGGAGCAATGCTGTGGGGACTGGACATGCAGTGCGCTGGCACCGGCTTACATTTCACAGACAGAAATGTGGATTTATTTTTTAAGTCCCTCATCACTGTAATTTGTGTGTGTTTGTATTGTGGATTAAAAAGAGGAACATTGTAGTTCGTGCGCCCTGTCTCGTAGTCCAGAGAAGTATAGATTGCAACTCTATTGAAAATGTGCATTGAAGACAACAACACATTTTTTAAGTGCAGCTCACTTGTTTCATTGCCGCAGTGATCTTCTCTCTACCAGTGGTTCACTATGTTGCCAAGTGCAAAAACAAATTGAGAGAAAGTAAATTAGAAAAGATTGTTTTTTTATGCAGCTCACTTTGTTGTTGTGTGGAGTAGAAACAAAATTGGAAAAGGAAAAAATTAATGCAGTACACTCACCTCGTCCTTGCAGTGCATGCTCATAAAAAAGTTGTGGAGACGATAAAAGAAAATTAATGTGGTTCACTTTTCATAGTATTGCAGGTCACCAACGCTCGACATGAAGTGCACTCCACCTCGTTTGGGAAAAATTTCGTCCCACAAAAAAATCATGCAGTGCACTTGTCCTTCTAATGAAGTGCGGGTTTTAGTCTAAAGAAGTGCGGTTTGCTACCTTGTTTGGAAAATTTTATGTTCCACAAAAAAGAAATCATCCAGTGCACTTGTCCGTCTAATGAAGTGTGTGTTTTTGTCTAGAGAAGTGCGGTTTGCTACCTCGTTTGGGAAAAATTACGTCCCACAAAAAATAAATCATGCAGTGCACTTGTCGGTCTGATGAAGTGCGGGTTTTAGTCTAAAGAAGTGTGGTTTTCTGTCTGATGCAGTAAGACCCGTTTACGGTAGTCTCGAGGTTCACTTTTCATAGTCTTGCGGTTCACCAACACTCGACATGAAGTGCACTCCACCTCGTTTAGGAAAATTTACGTACCACAAAAAAGTAATGCGGTTCACTTCTTGATAGTGTTGTGGTTCATTTACACCCGATGTGAAGTGCACTCTACTATCTCATCCTTGAAAAAATTACATTTGAATAAAATAAACCATGAAGATCTCTAACACGTCTGATGCAGTGCGGTTTTTCGTCCGATGCAGTGCGGTTTTCAGTCGGATGAAGTACCCACGTCGATTTGGGTGTCGCGAAAAACAGAGTGTCCGCATTTTGGTAAATTTAAAACTGCTCTTAAACCGTAAGGAATTAGAGAGAGTGTTCTACATGAAAAAGTTGCGCCTCGTCGATATCTTTCCAACGGCGTATAATTTGAATCATTTCGACCAGCGATTTGTGAAAATTTCGCAAAAAACGGCTGCTGCCACTCGTCGTTCGCCGCACGATTTTCAAAATTAACTTAAAATCATAAGGAATCTCAAAAACTAACTTAAAATTTGGAGCGAAAACTTTTCAACGGTATATTACATGCCTTATTTTGACAAACGGTTAAATAACTGGAGCGAAAACAGTACCGAAAATTTGAATTTTTTTGAAAAACAGAATTCCGCGATTTAGTAAATTTGAAACTGCTCTTAAACCGTAAGGAATTAGAGAAAATAATAGTTATGAAAAAGATGCGCCTCGATGATATCTATCCAACAGTGTATCGTTTGCTTCATTCGGACGAGCGGTTTAGAAAAAACGCGAAAAACGCTCGCTGCCACTCGTCATGGACTGCACCATTTTCAAAACTGCTCTTAAACCGTGAGGAATCTCGAAAAGTGTTCAACATGGCGAAGTTGTGCCTAATTCATAGCTTTCCAACGGTATATCATACGCCTCGTTCCGATAAACGGTTAAAAAACTAGAGCAAAAACAGTATCGAAAAAACACTGCATACGGTTTTTTACGACACGAAGTTCACTAGTCTCTGTAATGCAGTGCTGTAGCTAAAGAAAGTGCAGTGCCCTC
This sequence comes from Triticum urartu, assembly GCF_056163025.1. NCBI lineage: Eukaryota > Viridiplantae > Streptophyta > Magnoliopsida > Poales > Poaceae > Triticum > Triticum urartu. The sequence goes on from NC_141877.1 coordinate 283,742,378, forward strand.
GCGTTGAGCATGCGGTGCGGAAGTGTTATCAGAATAGTTATTCTGATAATATTATCAGAATAGACCGGCTGTGTTGATGTCAAATTAGAGAGGGGGTGAAGAATAACTATTCCTCACCCAGGGTGACAAATAGCGCGACCCTATATATATATATACCTGATACTTTGGATCAGACCAGTGTTTAACGAGGCATCTCCAATCTTCATCCGGTATATTTTCCACTGGAGATGTTTGGGCAAGTTCACTATTAGCCTTGCCTTCAAAGTGAGTTTTCTCAAGTTATACCGATACTATCGCAGAGTAGACTTGAAAACATGGGTGCAAGCTTGTCTGGTTGCATCATCTTGGCTATCCAACTTGAACCTCATCTGTTGAAAATTATGGAAGTCTCATTATCAGCAACCTAGAAAGTATGGGACAGAGCAAGACGATATTACTAGTTTCCATACGTAACCATACTTACAGATAAATGGTCGAGGAAGGTGTTGAACTGGGTTTCATCTTTGTCATTCCTGTACTGAATCCATGTTGTGAGGATACGTACATCACACCTAACGGCAACCGCTGCCTCTGATACTAACTTGGCTAATGATACATCCATTTTGCATCATGTTTTCTTACTGTTATTTATAATGTTTTTATCCATAATAATGCTTTTCAGAGAAATTCTAATGCCTTTTCTCTCATAATTTGCAAGGAACACACCAAGAAAGAGAATTCCAGCAACTGGAAATCTGGACCTGGAAAAGCTACGTCAGGCCACCTATTCTGCACAACTCCAAATGAGATGAAACTCCATGGAGACTTTTTATGGATCATTTAAGAAATACTGGAGCCAATAAACACCAGAGGTGGGCCACCAGGTGCGCACAACCCACCTGGGTGCGCCATGCCCCCCAGGCGCGCCCTGGTGGGTTATTGCCTCCTCGGCCCACCTCTGGTGCCCATGTTCTGGTATATAGGTCATTTTGACCTAGAAAAAATAAGGAAGAGGGTCGCCGCCTCGAGGCGGAACTTGGCAAGAGCACTTTTGCCCTCTGGCGGAGCGATTCTGCCGGGGGAACTTCCCTCCCGAAGGGGGAAATCATCGTCATCATCATCACCAACAACTCTCCCATCTTGGGGAGGGCAATCTCCATCAACATCTTCAACAACACCATATCCTCTCAAACCCTAGTTCATCTCTTGTGTCCAATCTTGTTACTGGAACTATAGATTGGTGCTTGTGGGTGACTAGTAGTGTTGATTACATCTTGTAGTTGATTACTATATGGTTTACTTGGTGGAAGATTATATGTTCAGATCCATTATGCTATTTAATACTCCTCTGATCATGAACATGTTTATCATTTGTGAGTAGTTACTTTTGATCTTGAGGTCATGGGAGAAATCCTGTTGCAAGTAATCATGTGAACTTGATATGTGTTCGATATTTTGATAGTATGTATGTTGTTATTCCCTTAGTGGTGTCATGTGAACGTCGACTACATGACACTTCACCATATTTGGGCCTAAAGGAATGCATTTTGGAGTAGCAATTAGATGGTGGGTTGCGAGAGTGACAGAAGCTTAAACCCCAGTTTATGCGCTATTTCGTAAGGGACCGATTGGATCCAAAAGTTTAATGCCATGATTAGAATTTGTTCTTAATACTTTTCTCGTAGTTGCGGATGCTTGCGGGGCGGTTAATCATAAGTAGGAGGTTTGTTCAAGTAAGAAAAGCACCTAAGCACCGGTCCACCCACATATCTAATTATCAAACTAGCGAACACAAATCAAACCAACATGATGAAAGTGACTAGATGAAATTCCCGTGTACCCTCAAGAACGCTTTGCTTATCATAAGAGACCATTTTGGCCTGTCCTTTGCCTCAAAAGGATTGGGATACCTTGCTGCACTTTTGTTACTACTATTGTTACTTGATCTTTACAAATTATCTTGCTATCAAACTACTCTCTTACTTACAATTTCAGCACTTGCAGACATTACCTTACTAAAAACTACTTGTCATTTCCTTCTGCTCCTCGTTGGGTTCGACACTCTTACTTATCAAAAAGAGCTACAATTGATCCCATATACTTGTGGGTCATCAAGGCTATTTTCTGGCGTCGTTGCCGGGGAGTGAAGCGCCTTTGGTAAGTGGAATTTGGTAAGGAAACATTTATATAGTGTGCTGAAATTTATTGTCACTTGTTACTATGGAAAACAATCCTTTGAGGGGTTTGTTCGGGGTATCTTCACCTCGTCCGGAACCACAATTAGCAACCCCTCAACCTACTGCACCTACTGAAAATATTGAATATGAAATTCCTTCTGGTATGATAGAACAACTGCTAGCTAATCTTTATGCAGGAGATGTAACCGAACATCCTGATATGCACTTGATATATGTGGAACAAATGTGTGGATTGTTTAAGCTTGCAGGCCCAGGGATGAAGTGATGAAATTTTTTCCCTTTATCTTTGAAGGGAAAAGCATTGGCAAGGTATAGGCTATGTGATGATATTGGATCATGGAATTGGAATCGTTTGAAATTGGAGTTCCACCAAAAAATTTATCCTATGCATCTAGTTCATCGTGATCGGAATTATATATATAATTTTCGGCCTCGTGAAGGATAAAGTATCGCTCTAGCTTAGGGGAGGGTTAAGTCAATGTTATATTCATGCCCCAATCATAAGCTCTCAAGAGAAATTATTATCCAAAAATTTTATGCTCGGCTTTCTCGTAATGATCAAACCATGCTTGATACTTCTTGTGCTGGTTCATTTATGAAGAAGACTATGGAATTCCGGTGGGATCTTTTGGAAAGAATTAAATGCAACTCTGAAGATTGGGAACTCGACGAAGGTAAAGAGTCAGGTATTAAACTTCAGTATGATTGTGTTAAATCTTTTATGCATACTGACGATTTTCAAAAGTTTAGCACTAAATATGGACTTGACTCTCAGATAGTAGCCTCCTTTTGTGAATCATTTGCTACTCATGTTGAACTCCCTAAGTAGAATTCGTTTAAATATCACCCACCTATTAAATAAGAAATTAAAGAACCAGTACTAGTGGAAGAAGAAGAAGCTATACTTTATAATGTTGATCCAGTTGTTCCTTCTGCTTATATTGAGAAACCACCTTTCCTTGTTAGGATTAAGGAACATGCTAAAGTTTCAACTGTGGTTAACAAAAGCTATATTACAACACCTAAACCTGATGAACAAATTAAAGTTGAACCTAGTATTGCTATGGTTAAAGATCTCCTGGAAGAAGATATGGATGAGGATGTTATTTACTTCTGTGAAGAAGCTGCTAGAATTGCTAAACCTGATAAAAGAGATAAACATAGACCTGTTGTTGGCATGCCCGTCATCTCAGTTAAAATAGGAGATCACTGTTATCATGGTTTATGTGACATGGGTGCTAGTGTGAGTGCTATTCCTTACACTTCATATGAAGAAAGTATGAAAGATATAGCACCTACTGAGATAAAAGAAATAGTTGTTACTATTATACTTGCTAATAGAGACACCATATCACCATTTGGGAGTATTAGAGATGTTGAAATCTTGTGTGGGAAAATAAAATACCCTACTAATTTTCTTGTTCTTGGTTCCCCACAAGATGACTTTTGTCCCATTATCAGACCTTTCTTGGATATAGCTAATGCTAAGATAGATTGTAAGAAACAAACTGTTGGTGTTAGCTTTGGTGATGAGTCTCATGAGTTTAATTTTTCCAAGTTTAGTAGAAATCATCATGAAAAAGAATTGACTAGTAAGGATGAATTAATTGGTCTTGCTTCTATTTCTGTTCCACCAACTGATCCTTTAGAAAAATATTTGCTAGACCATGAAAATGATTTTACATATGCATGAAAGAAATGAAATAGATATGGTTTTCTTTGAATAATGTCATCTGCTTAAACACAATCTGCTTATTGAAACTCTAGGAGGTCCTCCTCCACCTAAAGGTGATCCTGTGTTTGAATTAAAACAATTGCCAGACACTTTGAAATATGCTTATCTCGATGAAAAGAAGATATATCCTGTTATTATTAGTGCTAACCTTTCAAAACATGAATAAAGATTATTGAAAGTTCTAAGGAAGCACCGAGCTGCTATTGGATATACTCTTGATGATTTAAATGGCATTAGTCCCACTCTACGTCAGCACAAAATTAATATGGAACCTGATGCTAAACCCATTGCTGATCACCAATGTCGGTTGAATCCAAAAATGAAGGAAGTGGTGAGAATGGAAATCTTAAAACTCCTGAAAGCAGGTATAATCTATCCTATAACTGATAGTAGATGGGTAAGTCCTGTTCACTGTGTCCCTAAGAAAGGAGGTATTACTGTTGTTCCTAATGATAAGAATGAACTTATTCAACAAAGAATTGTTACAGGCTATAGAATGGTAATTGATTGCAGAAAATTAAACAAAGCAACTAGCAAAGATCATTACCCCTTGCCTTTTATTGATAGAATGCTTGAAAGATTATCTAAGCACACACACTTTTGCTTCCTAGATGGATACTCTGGCTTTTCACAAATACTTGTTTCTCAACCTGATCAAGAAAAGACTAATTTTACTTGTCCCTTTGGAACTTATACTTATAGACGTATGCCTTTTGGTTTATGTAATGCACCTGCTACCTTTCAAAGATGTATGACTGCTATATTATCTGACTTTTGTGAAAAGATTGTTGAGGTTTTCATGGATGACTTTTCTGTTTATGGGAAGTCTTTTGATGATTGTTTAAGCAATCTTGGGCGAGTTTTGTAGAGATGTGAACAAGCAAATCTTGTCTTGAATTGGGAGAAGTGCCACTTCATGGTTAATGAAGGCATTGTCTTGGATCATAAAATTTTCGAAAAAGGAATTGAAGTGGACCAAGCTAAGGTTGATGCAATTGAGAAAATTCCATGTCCTAAGGATATCAAAGGTATTCGTAGTTTCCTAGGTCATGCTGGTTTCTATAGGAGATTTATCGAAGACTTCTCTAAAATTTCTAGGCCTCTTACTAATCTTTTGCAAAAGGATATTCCTTTTGTTTTTTATGATGATTTTGTAGAAGCCTTTGAAAAACTCACGAAAGCCTTAATATCTGCACCTATTGTTCAACCACCTGATTGGAACTTTCCTTTTGAAATTATGTGTGATGCTAGCGATTATGCTGTTGGTGCTGTTCTAGGACAAAGAGTTGATAAGAAACTTAATGTTATTCATTATGCTAGTAAAACTCTAGACAGTGCTCAAATAAATTATGCTACTACTGAAAAATGATTCTTAGCAGTGGTGTTTGATTGTGATAAATTTATATATTGTTGATTCCAAAGTAACTGTTCACACAAACCATGCTGCTATTAAATATCTTATGGAAAAGAAAGATGCTAAACCTAGACTTATTCGTTGGGTTCTCTTGTTACAAGAATTTGATTTACATATCATTGATAGAAAAGGAGATGAGAACCCTGTAGCTGATAATTTGTCTAGGCTTCAAAATGTGCTTGATGACCCACTACCTATTGATGATAGTTTTCCTGATGAGTAGTTAGCTGCAATAAATATTACTAATGGTACTCCTTGGTATGCTGACTATGCTAATTACATTGTTGCTAAATATTTACCACCTAACTTTACATACCAGCAAAAGAAAAAAATTCTTCTATGATTTAAGACATTACTTTTGTGATGACCCACATCTTTATAAAGAAGGAGTAGATGGTATTATTAGACATTGTGTACCTGAGAATGAACAGGGAAAAATCCTACGGAAATGTCACTCCAAGGCTTATGGAGGGCATCATGCTGGAGATAGAACTGCTCACAAGGTATTGCGGTCTAGATTTTATTGGCCTACTCTCTTCAAGGATGCCCATAAGTTTGTCTCTTCTTGTGATGAATGTCAAAGAATAAGCAATTTCGGTAAGCGTCAGGAAATTCCTATGAATTATTCACTTTCTATTGAACCATTTGATGTTTGGGGATTTGATTACATGGTACCTTTTCCTTCCTCTAATGGGTATACACATATTTTGGTTGCTGTTGATTATGTTACTAACTGGGTAGAAGCCATTCCAACCAGTAGTGCTGATCACAACACCTCTATTAAAATGCTTAAGGAAGTTATTTTCCCAAGGTTTGGAGTCCCTAAATATTTAATGACTGATGGTGGTTCACACTTTATTCATGGTGCTTTCCGTAAGATGCTTGCTAAGTATGATGTTAACCATAGAATTGCGTCACCCTATCATCCTCAGTCTAGTGGTCAAGTTGAACTTAGCAATAGAGAAATAAAATTAATTTTGCAAAAGACACTGTTAATAGGTCCAGGAAGAATTGGTCTAAGAAATTAGATGATGCACTTTGAGCTTATAGAACAACATATAAAAATCCTATGGGTATGTCTCCTTATAAAATGGTTTATGGAAAAGCTTGTCATTTGCCTCTTGAGTTAGAACATAAAGTATATTGGGGAGTTAAAGAACTCAACTATGATTTCAAACTTGCTGGTGAAAAGAGGTTACTTGATATAAGCTCCTTAGATGAGTGGAGAACCCAAGCTTATGAGAATGCAAAGTTATTCAAAGAAAAAGTTAAAAGATGGCATGACAAAAGAATTCAAAAGGGTGAGTTTAAAGTTGGAGAATATGTTCTTTTGTACAACTCTCATTTTAGATTTTTTGCAGGAAAACTCCTCTCGAAATGGGAAGGCCCATACATCATCGAGGAGGTTTACCGGTCTGGTGCCATCAAAATAAATAACTCCGAAGGTACTAACCCGAAGGTTGTCAATGGGCAACGAATAAAGCATTATATCTCAGGTACGCCTACCAATGTTTAAAGTAATATTATCCAAACTTTGACACCGGAAGAACACATAAAAGAGTCCTTTCGGGACACTCCAAAATCGTGAAAATAAAGAGGTACATGATACGGTAAGTAAACGGACTCCGAAAAATCCGTAAAAATATTTTTTGTCAGTTTTGAAATATTTTAAAATTTTGGAAATAAAGAAACTTCCAGGAAGCGTCCCATGGTGGGCACAAGACACCAGGGCACGCCAGGCAAGCCTGGCGTGCCCAGGTGGGTTGTGCCCACCTGGGATACCTTTCGTACTCCATTTTTCTACCATATACTTGTCCTCCAAGATAAAAAATCCTTATATACTTCCCGAACCTGTTGATCACCATATCGCGGAGAAATCCTCTGTTCTCTTTTTCCTTGCTGATTTCTTACAGATTCAACTAGACCAACGTCATGTCTTCCTCACCCTTCAACAATGGAGAAGGAGACATAAGGTTGGTTCAGGAAGATCTAAGGAGGGATGAAGCTGAAGAGGTTGCTATGGAGGAAGAAGGGGAAGCCATGGGATTACTGAACAATCAAGCGAGCTTGGAAGTGCAAGAAGAGCTCCCACCAAGGAGGCCCTTACATAGGTTACATCGTAACAATTTTCATAATCTGATTCACAATTATGGGTTCGAGAACACTCCCCGTAGGCACATACCGTCCAACTGGGACATATCCCGGCTAAGAGAAAATAGTGCAGGAACTAAACTGTGGGGCCCTAAGAATAAACACATAATGGCTGAGGTGAAGAAAAGCAGTGAATTAATTCATGAAGCCCTTCGGGAGATTCAAGGATTAAAGGATATACTCATGATTATATTGGAGAATACTACTTCATCACCATCATCATCTTCTTCACCACCAAAGGAGAATTGAGTATCGGGTATGGGCACTCCCCTTGGCTTCCGCCAAGCTTGGGGTTGGTGCCCCGGTATCGTATCATCCCACTATCTTTTTTTGCTTTTACTTATCCTAGTTCGATCATTTGCTTTTAGATGAAATAAAGTTTAGTTCGATCCTTTCTTCTTTGAGAGTTTGCTTAGTGATCTATCCTTGTAATCATGTGCAAGTTATATAATAAAGTTAGTTTGAGTTTTTGCTTTCTTTACTTTCATGTAGCAAATAAATAAAAGAAATAAGAAAGAAAGAAAAAGAGAAAGGAAAATAAATCAATAAGATCATATACTAATCCCATGGTAGGTGATGGCACCACATAAGGAAAAGTATAAGTAGAAAATTTTATTAGAGATTGACAAACATAGCATTAGTTAATGATGCAACTCATTAAAGAATTAATAAGGGAAGAGAAGATTCACATATAGATATACTATCCTAGAAACCTTTTGTGATTGTGAGCCCTCATCAAAATACTATATGCCAAAATTGTTGACGCTGGACAAGGAAGACAACTTAATGGTTTATGTTTGTTTATATTCATATAGAAGTCATATTGTCATAGATCCTTTAACATGTGGTGCTTGCCCCCTATCTTTGCTAGCCAAAAATTCCGCACTATGTAGAGATACTACTTGCGCATCCAAAAACCCGTAGACCCAAATCTTTTTCAAGTGTCCACCATACCTACCTAGAGATTGAGCAAGATCCCTCAATTAAGTTGTCATCGGTGCAAAAAGGCAATACAAATTGCTTCTAAAAGTGTGAGATCATTTAGTGTAAAAGAAAATTGAGCATTGTACGAACTTGGATGACAAAGAATAACAGCGACATACTGCATAATAAAGGTTGTCATCTTAAGGGGCAATACAACATGACGTTCTCTTGCACTAAGGGATTGAGCATACAAACAAATAAGCGCATGGCAACCTCTTCTTCCCTCTGCGAAGGGCCTATCTTTTACTTTTATGCAAAGAGTCAAAGTTTTTCGCTCTATTCCTTTTATTTTTCTCCTTTGTCAAGTATCATGTGGTGAGGAAAGATCTAGGCACATATGTCCAGTTGAATATAGATGGCATGAGTTATTATTGTTGACATCACCCTTGAGGTGAGTATGTTGGGAGGCGAAACTATAAGCCCCTATCTTTCTATGTGTCCGATTGAAACGTTTTGCTCATGGGTATGAGGTGAGTGTTAGCAATAATAGAAGACCATATGATGGTTGAGTATGTGGACTTGCCTAAAGGCTCCCACACGTGACCCTTCCTGAAAAGATGATGAGTTGTAGTTGCAAAATTGACTGAGAACATAGTTTGTCAGTTTCTAATAGAGTTTTTTGCTTTATACTTTGATTGTGTGATGAACTATTACTTATTCATGAGAAGTATATGATAAAAGTTCTATGATAAAATCCCTATGTTTAATGTTGTTGCTGTTATAATAATCAACATGATGCTTCTATGTCTGTATTTTGTTTTTATCGACACCTCTCTCTCTCAAAGCATGTGGACATTTTTTTTTGATTTCGGTTTTTGCTTGAGGACAAGCGAGGTCTAAGCTTGGGGGAGTTGATATGTCCATTTGGCATCATGTTTTCTTACTGTTATTTATAATGTTTTTATCCATAATAATGATTTTTGGAGAAATTATAATGCCTTTTCTCTCATAATTTGCAAGCAACACACCAAGAGGGAGAATTCTGGCAGCTGGAAATCTGGACCTTGAAAAGCTACATCAGGCCATCTATTCTACACAACTCCAAATGAGATGAAACTTCATGGAGATTTTTTATGGATTTTTTAAGAAATACTGGAGCCAATAAACACCAGAGGGGGGCCACCAGGTGGGCACAACCCACCTGGGCGTGCCAGGGCCCCCAGGCGCGCCCTGGTGGGTTGTGGCCTCCTCGGCCCACCTCCGGTGCCCATCTTCTGGTATATAAGTCATTTTGACCTAGAAAAAATAAGGAGGAGACTTTCAGGATGAAGCGCCGGCGCCTCGAGGCGGAACTTGGGCAGGAGCACTTTTGCCCTCCAGCGGAGCGATTCTGCTGGGGGAACTTCCCTCTCGGAGGGGGAAATCATCGTCATCATCATCACCAACAACTCTCCCATCTTGGGGAGGGCAATCTCCATCAACATCTTCAACAGCACCATCTCCTCTCAAACCCTAGTTCATCTCTTGTGTTCAATCTTGTTACCGAAACTATAGATTGGTGCTTGTGGGTGACTAGTAGTGTTGATTACATCTTGTAGTTGATTACTATATGGTTTATTTGGTGGAAGATTATATGTTCAGATCCATTATGCTATTTAATACTCCTATGATCATGAACATGTTTATCATTTGTGAGTAGTTACTTTTGTTCTTGAGGTCACGGGAGAAATCATGTTGCAAGTAATCATGTGAACTTGATATGTGCTCAATATTTTGATAGTATGTATGTTGTTATTCCCTTGGTGGTGTCATGTGAACGTCGACTACATGACACTTCACCATATTTGGGCCTAAGGGAATGCATTATGGAGTAGCAATTAGATGGTGGGTTGTGAGAGTGACATAAGCTTAAACCCCAGTTTATGCGCTATTCCGTAAGGGACCGATTGGATCCAAAAGTTTAATGCTATGGTTAGAATTTATTCTTAATACTTTTCTCGTAGTTGTGGATGCTTGTAGGAGTTTTAATCATAAGTAGGAGGTTTGTTCAAGTAAGAATAGAACCTAAGCACCGGTTCCACCCACATATGAAATTATCAAAGTAGCGAACACAAATCAAACCAACATGATGAAAGTGACTAGATGAAATTCCCGTGTACCCTCGAGAACGCTTTTCTTATCATAAGAGACCATTTTGGCCTATCCTTTGCCTCAAAAGGATTGGGCTACCTTGCTGCACTTTTGTTACTACTATTGTTACTTGATCTTTACAAATTATCTTGCTATCAAACTACTCCGTTACTTACGATTTCAGCACTTGAAAACATTACCTTACTGAAAACTACTTGTCATTTCCTTCTGCTCCTCGGGTTCAACACTCTTACTTATCGAAAAGAGCTTCAATTGATCCCCTATACTTGTGGGTCATCAGCCAACTCTGTAGCATCACGTGGCCTTTTTAAACCTGCCTCAAAATGGATCTCCATTCTTCCTCCTCTAGATTTAGTTAACCAACGAGCATTATCCCTGATGTTTGTTTCCTCTTGCGCCTAGGTGCTAGTACAACAACGAACATAGGAAGTGTTAATGTACATCAAACTGTGGGACTACATTTAACGAAGCATGCAACTGTAACTACACTCCAACAACTACCTTCTTGTTGTTGAAGCTCAGAAAGTTCATCTGATCTTGCCAACTCGTCTTGTGTCAAGAATGCTTAAGAAGTAGTGTCAGGTGGCAAGGGAGCTTGGGAACGTGCTGCTAGCTCAGTTGACAAACGAGTAACTCGTGCAGCTGGTGGTACTGTGGAAGGTGTTGCAACAACTAGGGCTGTCTCTGCTTGTTTGGTGGTAGCTATTTGTTTCTGTTTGGCTTGTTCTGCAGCTCGTGTAGCACGGGACCCGTTTGTACAATTTTCCGTTGGACTTTGACCTTCTATTGCACCATCAGTACTAGCAGAATCTGCAGGATTCTTCCAGTTCACTTTCCGTGTGTCCTTAGTACTAACACCATCCCCTATCATTCTGTGTCCCTTCCTCTTTTTCTGTGCCATGTTAAGTCAAGCCGACAAGAAAAAGGAATAACAATTTAGTTCTTCAAAATAAATTGATGCGTGATACAGACGAACTAAACTTTGATGTTAGACAACCACATGATAGGAGGATGTGATATGTACGAAAAACAGGACGACATGAGATAACCAGAACTATGATGTGTAAACTAAGAAAAAGACATTTCACTAAATTAGAAGCAACGCAATGTAAGGTAGACACCATATGAAAGATGCTACAAATATCGCTTTGCCAAGTTAACAGTGTCTCATCATAACTGGCATTTAAACAAATGTGAAACAGTACAAGAAATAAATCATATGCAAGATGCAAACAACATCACACTACCAAGTTAAAGGTCTCTCGTCATTAGTGCCATTGCATATTCATAGCTTATGATGTGTATACTAAGGAGAAGGCATTTCAACAAATTAGAAGTAATGAAAGCTAGACACCATATCAAAGATGCAACGAATATCACTCTACCAAGTTAAAACTGTCTCGTCATAAGTGCCATTTCAACAAATTAGAAGTAGTACAAGCTAGAAAAGAATGCGAGATGTAACCTATATCACACTACCAAGTCAAGCGTGTCTTATGATAAGTGGTTGTTGCAGGTTACACAAAAATAGTACTTTGATGTAAGAACATGGTGTGATAGACAGATATTGTATGTTCTAGAAACAGGAACACGTGTCTTATTCGCATGTATAATGTGTTTGCATTAATCTCGGCCGGTGTATATGAACTTTCACAATAATATAGTATATTGTAGGAGTACTAGCAAGATGCTCGTGCGTTGCATGGAACATCAAGATCTTGTGGGAGAAATGGATGAACGAGGGAAGGCCTTATCTGCAAATGTGGAGAGGAGTGCGGGTAAATTGTCATAGTTTCCTTCCTATCCATTAGATATAGATCAGACAGCCTATATTGCAGGACGGCAGGCACACCATCATCACCAACTCTGCTTTTTATAAGATTATATAGATAAATAGATAGATAGAGATAGATATGGGATGATGATTCATTTTTGTGTGTATAAACTTAGAAGGTTTGAACCGAGACAAAGCTAACATGCGAAGTAAATAAACACATAGGGTCTACATACACAATTTATCTTAGGCACTCCAATAGTACGTCCACTACACATTCACGCATTTCACATCTTTCTACATCTACGGGAACCTACAAAAGGGTTAACATAAATTGCCTCTCTCTCCTCCCCGATTTTCATGGTGGTGGGCCCCTCCGTCCCCCAATCTACAATCAACAGCTCACATGTTTCACATTACATTAATTACGTAACTGGGATTACATAGGTGTAGCATTACTCGTCCTAAAAAACCCAACTAAGCCAACCTCCCAGCATATTGCGCGGGAAAAGACCCGGCCACGCTGTTTTAGTCGGTGTCGGTGTCAAAACCGGTGGATCTCGGGTAGGGGGTCCCGAACTGTGCGTCTAAGGCGGATGGTAACAGGAGGCAGGGGACACGATGTTTTACCCAGGTTCGGGCCCTCTTGATGGAGGTAAAACACTACGTCCTGCTTGATTATTCTTGATAATATGAGTAGTACAAGAGTTGATCTACCACGAGATCAGAGAGGCTAAACCCTAGAAGCTAGCCTATGGTATGATTTTATGTTGTCCTATGGACTAAAACTCTCCGGTTTATATAGACACCGGAGGGGGCTAGGGTTACACAAAGTCAGTGACAAGGAAGGAGATCTACATATCCATATTGCCAAGCTTGCCTTCCACACCAAGGAGAGTCCCATCCGGACACGGGACGAAGTCTTCAATCTTGTATTTTCATAGTCCAACAGTCCGGCTAAAGGATATAATCCGGTTGTACGGATACCCCCTAATCCAGGACTCCCTCAGTAGCCCCCGAACCAGGCTTCAATGACATCAAGTCCGACACGCAGTATTGTCTTCGGCATTGCAAGGCGGGTTCTTCTCCAAATTTTGAATGTTTGTTAAGCAGTGTCCGGCCCCATAAATGTTGAACCTCTTGGCTTCTACGCCCAATAAGGGCTATCTCCCATGCATCGAATGAATACGAGGAGCCAGGGCGTTTTTACATCTGCCCCCCTAGACAGATAAATAAATTTTCTATTAAAGGGATGGTGATTCTTAGATCCAATCCATATCATCCTCCCCCAGTGAGAATCCATCGGAGCGCGCTTCGGAAAAATCCACTCCAGCATGGCCGACCTCCGCAGCTCCTCCTCCCGCCCCCGTAGCCCTAAGCTTGGTGATTGGCAGAGGTGTTCTGTCCCACACAGTCGATTAGTCGAACTACAGACTAAGGGATTTCTCCCTCCAGCGTATATGGTTCCTGTCCGAGCCGGCTCGCCACCTACAATGGTGGGCAGCAAGCGGAGAGCTTCCCCAGCCCCTCTATGGGGGAGTGGGTATGCCTTGTTCCTTACTTATTAAGGGGGCTCGGATTTCCAATTCATCCGTTCCTCCGCGGGCTCCTGGAGTTTTATGGCCTCCAACTGCATAATTTCACCCCTGCTTCCATATTACACATCGCCGGCTATGTTGCCCTCTGCGAGTTATTCCTGGGCTGCGAGGCTCATTTCGAGCTGTGGAGAAGGTTATTTTGCCTTGTCCTCCGCACACAGGAGGGGTCACTTTATCAAGTGGGCGGAGCCGAAATATGGCGCATCGCCAAAACCGGATACCTGTACGGTACTCCGAAGAAGACGTCCGAGGACTGGCCTTTGGAATGGTTTTATATGGAGGACGTCCCCCTTCCGGACCCTGTTCGGCGGGGTCTTCCTGAGTTCAACAATGCTCCTCTAAAGAAACGCCGAAGCTGGTGCCCATGGAGCCCCCAGGAGGAAGATAACGGAGAAGTCCTTTACCTAATGAACCGGATTAAAGCGCTGGCTCAATCAGGATTGATAGTAATCGAGGTTATGTCAATATGCATAATGCAGGGAGTGCAGCCACTTCAATATCGAGGGAACCCCCTGTGGTGTTTTAATGGGGAAGACGATGCCACCCGTTGCGGGCGTAAGGGTCCGGCAAATGCTGCTGCTTTAGCAAAAATCATGTCCGAGCTGTTCAAGGGAGAGGAAGAGGAGTTCATCCGCATCAAGCCACGGGATGGATTCTCCATGTACAACCCTCCAAGCTGGGTGACTTATATCCCCTTACTCCCATTCTTCCCACATTCTACGGCAGGAACTGCGAAAAGCCATAAGGGAGGTCAACAACCCATCCCCACAACCAGAGGACCCCAACCGGGCCCTCGGTCCTGGACTCGAAGAAGATCCGGACATATTCGTGGAGCTGATAGACCGGCAGTTCTATCAATTGAGCTGTGATGACGCCATGGTGGCCATTATGGCCGACTATCCCGGACTGCTCCCTGCGTCGCTCGTAAGAAAAACCAAAATCCCAACTCCAAAAACTAGGATCCCCTTTTAGATACTTCACCTACCATATACATATGGTGTTTTACAGGGAAGGCATTCGGGACGCCGTGCCGAACCCGCAGCAACTCGCCGACAAGAGGCACCAAGGCCGGGTAGGCCAAAAAGGAAGGCGGTCAAGACGGAGACGCCCGCACAGAGGTATGACAAAAACCCCGCTCCGTGTTTGTCGTCTTTCTCAAAATGTAATGACGTCCATGTTTCTTTAGCAGAAAAAACGCTCGCCGGAATATGTCCAGTGAGGTTGCCGATCATGCTTCCACCAGTCGGGCTCCAGGACTGGACATAGAGGCTGAAGCCGACATGGGGCGGACGCCGGATACTCCCCCTACAGAGGATGCGGATAGACTATCCGCTAAAAATTCAGAAGTGGTGAGCGCCATGAATCATAGGCGTCGCTGGGCCGTACTCCGTGACACTTGCTTCTCACCAGAGGCATTTGATGCCTTCAATTCTAGAGATGCATACCTCCGTGCTGCTCAAAATGGTCTAGCCAGAGCCACGGACCAGTATGTAAGGGATGTACGGGTAAGCAAATCTGACGAATCAGTAGCCCCTGAGACTTGAAATAGTTAGCAGAACTAATTTAAGGATCATCTATTGTGCAGGTTCTTACAAAGAAGAATACTCGACTGTCACAGGAGCTGGAGGAATGCAAGACCCAACTTCGGGCCGCCGTTGCCACATTGAAGGAACCTAAAAAGTCCTCAGCCGGTAACATTTCTTTCAAAGAATGATAGGTACCATATAGCGTGCGGTGTGGCTGTAGATCTAACAATAGATATTGCAGATGAATCCAGAGAGAATCCGGAGGACCAGCATGTCGTACGACATCTAAAGGCTGGCGAACGCGTGCTGACTGAGGTCAGGCGGGAGAAAAACAATCTCCAAGACGCCAATACCAAGCTGAGCGTGGAACTGAAGGATGTTCGAGCCCAGCTTGCGGACTCCGAGAAGGAGAATAAGCGGCTTCGACGCGGCATTTTCAGTAAGTGCTTGGATGAACCCTTAAAAGGGGGGCGGCGGAGAAGCTGGCTAACAGAATTATGTCTGCAGGTATGCTGACGGGTCGTCCCGCGGAGGAGATGCCCGGGTCTGGGGGTGATCTTCTACCCGAGCTCTCACGACTGCACGAACAAGTTCGGCAGGTGATGCAAGGTATTGCCGAGGCCTTGTGGCCATCCGTCTCCCTGCCAGAAGGCATTGGAGAGCTTGCAGAGAAGCTCAAGGGAGCACAGCAGTGCTTCCGATTATGGAAGATATCGGCCTGCCGTCAAGGTGCCAGGGAAGCCTGGGCCATGGTGAAGACGCGGTATACCAAGGCTGACCCAAACCACATGGCCGAGGTCGGACCTGTGGGGCCCGATGGGAAAGAGATCCCCGTTAGCTTAGTGTATGGGCAAGTAGAATTAGCCGCAAAGTATTCCCAACAGGATTGTAGGCTAGACAGTCTGTTGGATGGTATAGAAGAGGAATTTAGTCAGTCTACATGACTATGTAATTAAAGTGACATGTATAATGCCTTCTAGCTGGATTGTAAATCATTTGTCATGGCGGACCTTTTCGCTTCAACCTTAGGACCCGATAGTCCGAAGTGTGTCCGAATACCCGCTCAGTTATATAAGAACCGGGGTATGCGTAGAAACCAGGCGTAGGGGTCATTAGTGCTTGAACTGACAAGTATCCAACTAGTTATGTTATATTACATGGGTAGTAAGAAACATCTTCCAGGGAGAATAGTTCCGTTAGGGGTTCCTTTCCCTGGGTATGCATGCCCTAAAGTGCATGTCCGGACTGCGAGAGGAAACGCAGGCAAAAACATCTGGGGGCACATATGGAAAATAAATAAAAATCATCTTTTGTTCATCGACCGAGTATTCCCTTAAGAACGCTAGCTTTCGGCTTCACCCAGTCTGAGGTACACATCCAGCTGACCCGGCAGTAACAATCGTAGAGGTGCTCCCCTTATGCCCTAGCCGAATTAACGGGAACGTAGGGCATAAATACAAGAGCCAGGCAACCCAGCTTGGCCAAAACTTAAGTCATATCGATGCATATAATGGTGAAGAAAAGGTACATGCGGAAGAATAACACATGTGCGGGGCATGAAGCCCAGATAAATAATTAAGCTTCTGTGTAAGAAGCCCTCAGGTATAATGGGTGCGGTTAGCGCGTCAATAGTGTGCAAGCGGGGCACAAGTTGGCCCTTGAAGGCCTTGAGAAAGAATAAAAGAAAGAAAGAGAAAAAAGACAGATAATATATATGCAAAAAATGGACAGAGGAAAGAGACGAACATAGAGTCCGGCGCTAGGCGTAGAATCTTCGGAGTCTGGCTGCGTTCCATGGGTTTGGCTCAAGTCGATTATTCGATGCATCCCGCAGACGGTACGCGCCACCGGTCAGAACTTGGTCAATAATGAAGGGACCTTCCCATTTGGGCTCGAGCTTGGTTTTTTTCTTCTCCAATAGGCGTAGAACTAACTCGCCAACGTTATAAGTTTTGGCCTATACTTCTCTACTTTGGTATCTACGAGCCTGTTGCTGATAGAATGCGGAACGGGCTTTTGCCACGTCGCGCTCCTCCTCCAGGGTGTCCAGACTGTCATGCCGATCAAGCTCGGCTTCTCTTTCTTTGTACATGCGCACTCGAGGTGAGTCATGAATTATGTCACAGGGCAGAACCGCCTCTGCGTCGTACACCATAAAGAAGGGTGTGTATCCGGTAGTACGATTCGGCGTTGTCCGCAGCCCCCAGAGTACGGAGTCGAGCTCCTCTACCCAGTGCGTGTTAGACTCCTTTAAGGACCGCACTAGTCTGGGTTTGATGCCGCTCATGATAAGACCATTTGCTCGCTCAACTTGGCCATTGGTTTGTGGGTGATAGACAGAAGCATAATCAAGCTTGATGCCCATGTTGCTACACCGGAGTTTTACCTCATCGGCCGTGAAGTTCGTGCCGTTGTCAGTGATGATGCTTTGGGGGACGCCATAACGGTGTACAACCCCGGATATGAAGTCTATCACCGGTCCGGATTTGGCCTTTTTAACAGGTTTGGCTTCTATCCATTTAGTGAATTTATCCACCATGACCAGTAAGTATTTTTCTTATGGGTTCCCCCTTTAAGGGGTCCAACCATGTCAAGCCCCCAGACCGTGAAGGGCCAGGTAATGGGGATTGTTTGGAGGCCGGTAGGTGGCATGTGGCTTTGGTTTGCAAAAAGATGGCAACCGATGCAGCGTTGGACCAAGGTCCAGTGCGTCTGCCCGGGCCGTCGGCCAATAAAAACCTGTACGGAAGGCCTTGCTTACAAGGGCCCGGGCTGCAGCGTGGTGGCCGCCGAGTCCGGCGTGAATTTCTGCCAAAAGCTTCCGCCCTTCCTCTCCGGAGATGCACCTTTGAAGGATTCCGGTAGTACTTTTTTTATACAGCTCTCCCTCGTGGACCCTGTAGGCTTTAGATCGCCGCACTATGCAGCGTGCCTCATTTTGGTCCTCGAGAAGTTCCTGCCTAGTTAGGTAGGCCAGGAATGGTTCTATCGACAGGGCGATGATGGCCATTATTATGTGGGCTGAAGGTGTTATTTCGGTGGCAGAGCCTCCGATTATGTCAGAGTGTTCGGTATCGGGTATTTTGGCCGGGTCCGGACTATTGTTATCGGTGTCCCCTTCCCATACCACGGATGGCTTAAACAACCTCTCCAAAAAGATGTTGGGGGGGATCGCATCGTGTTTTGCGCCGATGCGGGCGAGGATATCCGCCGCCTGATTGTTTTCCCGAGCCACATGGTGAAATTCGAGCCCCTCGAACCGAGCTGACATCTTTAGGATGGCGTTTCGATAGGCCGCCATCTTCGGATCCTTGGCATCGAAGTCTCCATTTATTTGGGATATTGCGAGGTTTGAATCCCCACGCACCTCCAGGCGTTGAATGCCCATGGAAACCGCCATCCGAAGACCATGTAACATGGCTTCGTATTCGGCTGCGTTGTTGGAGTCTGGATACAGTATCTGCAGTACATATTGGACTGTATCTCCGGTTGGGGACGTCAGGACGACGCCAGCCCCCAGACCAGCCAGCATTTTGGAGCCGTCGAAGTGCATGATCCAATTGGAGTATGTGCCGTACTCTTTAGGTAGTTCGGCTTTCGTCCATTCGGCGACAAAGTCGGCCAATACTTGCGATTTAATGGCTCGCCGGGGTTTGTATGTTATGTCGAACAGGTGGAGCTCAATGGCCCATTTGGCAATCCGGCCCGTGGCGTTGCGGTTGTTTATAATATCATTAACTGGCACTTCCGAGGCTACTGTAATCGAACACTCTTGAAAGTAGTGTCGCAGCTTCCGGGATTCCATGAATACCGCATAGGCCATCTTTTGATAATGTGGGTACTGTGACTTGCATGGAGTGAGGAAGTGGATACATAATATACCGGCTTTTGAAGGGGGAATTTATGTCCGTCCGCTTCTCGTTCGATGACGAGCACTGCGCTTACAACCTGATGAGTTGCCGCAATGTACAACATCATTGGTTCACTGATGTTTGGCGCGGCCAGGATTGGGTTGGTTGCCAGTATGGCTTTTATTTCTTCCAATCCGGCTGTGCAGCATCCGTCCATTCGAAGTGTTCGGTGCGCCGAAGGAGGCGATAAAGGGGTAATGCCTTTTCTCCTAAGCGGGAGATAAAGCGGCTTCGAGCCGCCACACATCCAGTTAATTTCTGGATTTGTTTGAGGTCTGTTGGCGTAGCCAACTATGACAGAGCTCGGATTTTGGACGGATTAGCTTCAATTCCTCTACTAGAGACAATGAAGCCCAGGAGCTTTCCGGCTAGTACGCCGAAAACGCATTTTTCCGGATTGAGCTTGATGTCGTATTTTCGAAGGTTGTCGAATGTGAGCCTCAAGTCGTCTATTAGAGAGTCGACGTGTTTGGTTTTGACGACCACATCATCTATGTATGCCTCTACTGTTTTGCCGATCTGTTTCTCCAGACATGTCTGAATCATGCGCTGATATGTTGCGCCGGCGTTTTTGAGCCCGAAAGGCATTGTGTTGAAACAGAAGGGGCCGTATGGTGTGATAAATGCCGTTGCGGCTTGGTCGGACTCCGCCATCTTGATTTGGTGGTAGCCGGAGTATGCGTCGAGGAAACACAATGACTCGTGTCCTGCGGTAGCATCAATTATTTGATCAATGTGGGGGGTGGGGAAGGGATCCTTTGGGCAAGCGGTCCTTAAAATCGACACACAGGCGCCAGGATTTGTCCTTCTTTGGTATCATCACCAGGTTTGCTAGCCAGTCTGGGTGTTTTATTTCTCTAATGAATCCGGCCTCTAATAACTTGGCTAGTTCTTCTCCCATAGCTTGTCTCTTAGGTTCAGAGAAACGCCGAAGAGTCTGCTTGACCGGCTTGAATCCCTTTAGAATATTCAGGCTGTGCTCGGCGAGCCTGCGTGGGATTCCTGGCATGTTTGAGGGGTGCCAGGCGAATATGTCCCAACTCTCACAGAGGAACTCTCGTAGTGCGGCGTCCACGACGGGGTTTAGCTATGCCCCGATGGAGGCTGTTTTTGTAGGGTCCGTTGGGTGGACTTGGAATTTGACTATTTCATCCGCTGGTTTAAAAGAGGTGGACTTGGATCTCTTGTCAAGTATCACGTCGTCCCTGTCGACTATGGAGCGTAGTGCAGTTAACTCCTCGGTCGAAAGGGCTTCAGACAATGCCTCGAGGGCCAATGCGGCTATTTTGTTTTCAGCGCGGAGTGATGTGTTCGGATCACTAGCGAGAGTGATGATTCCGTTGGGCCTGGGCATTTTGAGCTTCATGTACCCATAATGGGGTATGGCTTGGAAGATCGTGAACGCCTCCCGTCCTAAAAGGGCGTGGTGTCCACTACTGAACGGGGCCACTTGGAATGTAATTTCTTCGGACCTATAGTTCCCGGAACACCGTGCTTCCCGACTAGGGATGATTCCTCTGAAGGTTGTGCTGCTTTGCTCAATGCGGTTCCAGTCTATTTCCATTTTTTCAAGAGTTTCCTCATAGATGAGGTTCAAACCACTGCCGCCATCCATGAGTACTTTGGTGAGTCGAAAGCCATCCACAATTGGACTAAGGACCAGTGCAGCTGGTGCTCGGGCTGTTCGGAATTTAGGTTCATCACTAGCATTGAAGGTAATAGCTGTGTCACTCCATGGGTTCATTGCTGCCACGTGGCAGATTTTGGCGAGGTTGCGGAGTGTTCGCTTCCGCCTATTATTTGAAGCGAAGGTTTCGAAGACTGTTAATACCGTATTGTTATCCACGGGATGATGCTCTGTGGTATTTGGGATGAGAAGAGCATCACCACTTTTGGCCACCTGCCGGAGTACCCAACATGCTCTAAGGCTGTGTGTTGGTGTGGTATCGGCTGTACTATGAATTTTGCAGGGGCCGTTGAGCCATACCTCCAATACGGTTCCATGCCCTGTAGAGGGTTTTTGTTTCTTTGTAACTAACTCGGGTGTCTTATGATAGTGCACCCTTTTACTTCGGACTTGGTGTATATTTCGAGCCGGATTATCCCAAAATTTCGTTTCGGTTTTCCAGGTGCTTTCCATCGCGCAGTACTTTCGTACTATGGACGCCAAGTCAGCAAAGCGTGATATGTCACGGCGACTTAAGGCGTTAAGGATTCCTTTGTCCATGCAATTATTGCAAAAAATGAAACTGCGTCTTCCTCGCGACAGTCCTTAACCTTGTTCATCACAAGGAGGAATCTGGCCCAATAATGATGAGTTGTTTCATGGGGCTCTTGCCTGATGTGGGAAAGATCGTTTATGTCTGGGTGGGTGGGAGGATTTGAGTCTGAACCCCTACCCGATCTAAGACCCAGGGGCCGAGGAGTTTCCGATCTTGGAAGTTCGGATTCCGGGATGTTGCCCGATAAGTCTGGCCCGCTACCTGACTCTAGGTTCAGGGCTTGGGTGATGTCCTCCCGTAAAAGGGTGTCCGGCTTGGAGAGTTCAGGAATTTGGACATAGTTAGTCCTCAAGATAGAGGAAGAATAGCCACATTGTTCCTCCACCACCGCAATATGATGGATGACCGATGGAGAGTTAATCTCCCTTTGATCGGGTTTAAGCCCAATCCGATCATAGTCTGTAGAGACTCCCAAGGCGGCGATACGATCCAAGAGCTCGTAGGGAAGAGAGCTCCATTGGATCCATCTTCTCGACAAATTCTGAGCCGACATGGAGGCTGATTTTTATGACCCGAGAGGTCATCATCGGCGCAGCGGCCGAACGGGCGGTCATGATGAAACTGCCTAGCCAGAGAGTTTGGCCGACAGCCAGGGCTCGCGGTAATGTTGTTTTTAAAAACGAGACGAGGCATCCTTCCTTACGGTGACGGCACAATGGAACTCTCAATGAAAGCACCAATGTCGGTGTCAAAACCGGCGGATCTGGCGTAGGGGGTCCCGAACTATGCGTCTAAGGCGGATGGTAACAGGAGGCAGGGGACACGATGTTTTACCCAGGTTCGGGCCCTCTTGATGGAGGTAAAACCCTATGTCCTGCTTGATTATTCTTGATAATATGAGTAGTACAAGAGTTGATCTACCACGAGATCAGAGAGGCTAAACCCTAGAAGCTAGCCTATGGTATGATTGTATGTTGTCCTACGGACTAAACCCTCTGGTTTATATAGACACCGGAGGGGGCTAGGGTTACACAAAGTCAGTTACAAGGAAGGAGATCTACATATCCGTATTGCCAAGCTTGCCTTCCATGCCAAGGAGAGTACCATCCGGACACATGAAGAAGTCTTCAATCTTGTATTTTCATAGTCCAACAGTCCGGCCAAAGGATATAATCCGGCTGTCCGGATACCCCCTAATCCAGGACTCCCTCAGTCGGGATTACCAGATTACTACTAGTAGTATTGATGGATCGCGCGAAGCACCAAGTTTTTTTTGAGGGGGCGAGGCACCAAGTTTAAAAGGAAAAAGGCGGTACACTCACAACACCCCTATCGCGGTCGCATTGCACCCCACACACGTTCGGTCCTGAACACGGCTGACGCAAACAGAACGCGCTTCGGCTTGCCTCTTCACTGACACGTGGGACTGCACTTGGAGAAACCGACCATGCGCCAAACTCCCCCCGCCCACCGCACGAAATCCCCCCCCCCCCCAAAATTCCCCCCAAATCCCAAATTCAACCGCCCTTTGGCCAACTAGCCAATAATATTCCCCCCCGCCCCTCCACTCCATTCGCTCCGCCAAAGCGCCCTCCCTACCGCGCCAATATGTCAGCATCGCGGTTCGTCGAGGGGACGCACGACAATCCTCTCGCTTCCATAGTACGCTCTCGTAGACTACCGTCCTCTAGTCGCGCCACCACCGCTGGCGACGTTCTTGTGGAGACGCAGGGCGGTCAGCACCGCCACCGCTGGCGATGTTCGTGTGGAGACGCACGGCTGTCAGCTTCTCCCACGGTACGCGCATTCTAGACTGAGGCCTCGTGCATGTCCATGTAGCGTTGAATGTTACACTACAAAAAAAGACACATCCATGACATTTTGGGCCAAGCAAAAAAAATTCTGTCATACTTGACACTTCTATGACGATAATTGTGACAAAACCCGGTATCATCATAGATGTGGTGGGCTCCTACTTCTATGACAAAAAATCATGACAGAAAATGGGCTTTTCGTCCTGGGCGGGCCGGAGACGCAGCTGCATGACATTCTTTGGACCGTCCATGATGGAAAAAACCATGGTAGAAGCGAGGGCGAGGAAAATATCGGGGAGTTCCCGGTTATGGTGGCTCGTCGGGGGCCGAGCGATGCGCATTTCTCTTGTACGTACATGCGTGTGTGCGAGGCACTGCGTGTCGGTGTCAAAACCGGAGGATCTCGGGTAGGGGGTCCCGAACTATGCATCTAAGGTTGATGGTAACAGGAGGCGGGGGACACAATGTTTACCCAGGTTCGGGCCGTCTCGATGGAGGTAATACCCTACTTCCTGCTTGATTGATCTTGATGATATGAGTATTACAAGAGTTGATCTACCACAAGATCGTAGAGGCTAAACCCTATAAGCTAACCTATGATTATGATTCGTGTCCTACGGACTAAACCCTCCGGTTTATATAGACACTGGGGGGGTCTAGGGTTACACAGAGTCGGGTACAAGGGAGGAGATCTACATATCCGAATTGCCAAGCTTGCCTTCCACGCAAAGGAGAGTCCCACCCGGACACGGGACGAAGTCTTCAATCTGGTATCTTCATAGTCCAACAGTCCGGCCAAAGTATATAGTCCGGCTGTCCGAGGACCCCCTAATCCAGGACTCCCTCAGTAGCCCCTGAACTAGGCTTCAATGACGATGAGTCCGGCGCGCAGATTGTCTTCGGCATTGCAAGGCGGGTTCCTTCTCCGAATACTCCATAGAAGATTTTGAACATAAGGATCATGTCCGGCTTTGCAAAATGAATTCCACATACCACCGTAGAGAGTACAATATTCCACAAATCTAATCCGCCGACAACTTTTCCTAACGTGACACCACGCCACGATCCGGTCTTTATTCGAACCGTTCTCCCTAACGAGCTACTGCGCATGTCGCGAGACGGTTTTATGGGCATGTCTTATCGAAGCAGAGATCGTGTCCCCCTATCTCGGGATTCTCATCAATACTGGTATGGGTAATCCAACTGCGTCTTTAGCGCGACGCTTGGGGAATAAGCGAGTTTACCGGGCAAGTGGGGAGGCGCTGGATCCCTGCCGCCTTTATAAGGAGATATGGACTCCCCTTTTCACCCACGCCTCCTTCTTCTGCTTATCCATTCCCCTCCACTCAAGCCCCAGCGCCCAAGCGTTCATACTCTCCAGCCACAAAGGCCTTCCGAAAATGTCTGGATCCGGAGCAGGAGGCAAATGGATGGCCTCTAACGTCTGGGAGAAGGATATCAAAAAGCTTCGGGAGGACGGGTACCTGGCCCAGAAAATCAGCGACCGTCTCCCGACGGCAGGACATATTGTCCCTACTCTGGAACCCCATGAGAGGGTTGTTTTCCTCCCTCATTTTGTCCGTGGGCTGGGGTTTCCCCTCCACCCATTCGTTCACGGCATCATGTATTACTATGGGATCGATTTTCATGATCTATCCCCCAATTCCTTCCTCAACATCTCGACGTTCATCGTCATGTGCGAGGCCTTTCTCCGCAACTCGCCACACTTCGGCTTATGATTGAAGATCTTTAATGTGAAGCCCAAGGTAGTGGGCGGTGAGCACACCGAGTGCGGAGGCACCATGGTGAGCAAGACGCCCAACGTCACATGGCCAACAGACACTTTCAATGATTCCATCAAAGAGTGGCAGCAGCAGTGGTTTTACATCACTGAGCCGCGTGGCACGAAATGGGCCGCTGCTCCTGAATTCTGATCCGGAGCCCCCCTGTGGCTTGCGTCTTGGCCCAAGAAGGGCCTGGATTGGTCTTCGTCTGATGAGCTGTCGGCGCTCCGGACGTGCCTCAAGAATATGGAAGACAAGGATATCAAACTTGTCAATGTAGTACAGGTGATGTTAGTTCGCCGGATCCTTCCTGGTCAACATCGGGCTTGCAATTTATGGGAATTCGACCCGACCAAGCACTAGACCCTGCGAGAGCTCTTTGGCTCCTCACACAAAGACATCTGGAAGGTGCTTTTTAAGTCCAGCAAACCATGGCCAGACTCAGCCGAGGACCGCAGGTACCACCTGTCCCGCCCGCAAGTTCGGCAAGTCATTATAAGTTTTATTCGCATAACCCAAGGGAAACGCTTAATGTGTTTTCCACAACTCTCCTAGGGTTGGGCGAAGAAGGCGGGGCGGATCTACTATCCGGCCCCGCTACCTGAAGAACTGGCTGGCCCGCTTCTAACGAAGATGCTGGTCCCGGCGCCCTACAAGGCGCCGAAGAAGAAGGCCAAGAGAGGGGCCAAGAAGACCAGGGGCGGCCTCCGTCATCGTGGCGCCTCGGACACGATATCCGAAGACTCCAATGCCCGTTCTTCCTCTGAAGAGGATGACGAGGAGGAGGAAGACGAATCCCCAGTGAGGGGAAGAAAGAAAAGGACAGCCTCCACATCGTTGGAGGCCGAATCGCCTAAGAAGGGAAAAACTCCTCTTCCAGAGGAGTCCATCGCTGCTGATTGCAGCCCAGAGTGGGATCCCAGGGCTCAGCACCTGGTGAACTCGTGAGTATATAAAATCCGAACACGTTTACGCGTCCAGGCTCATCATGGCGTAATATTTTAATCTGGGCCATACTTTTTGCAGTCCGGCGAGGTCCTGTGCGGAGCAATCCTCGTCGGAGGATTTGCTAGGCTTGGACGCTATGGGGAGCGGGACACCCCCGAAGGCCCCTTCCCCCAAATATGTGAATGACACCGGGGCTTCGTCCCAGGAGGACCCAGGCCAAGGAGGGGGGAGATTGCAAAGGTGGCGCCCGGAGGTCAAACTTGAGGGGCCAGATACATGGGAGAGAAGGCTCCCATGGGCGTCGTCGGCGGGAGCCATCTGGAATTCGGCCCCCAGCCGGACGCAATTCCGGAGACCAATATGGTTCCAGAATCAGGTAGGCTGCCTCCCTCGGCTAGAGGGGGTGTACCTGTTCCACCGGCAACCTCTATCCAACCAGAGGTGTTGGATACTTTATTGGCGGCGCTGAAAAGCGCCTCCATCATTGATGAACACCGTGCCTTATGGGTGCGGTGATTGAGAAGATACAATCTGTGGAGAGTGGACTGAATGAAGCCTGTATTAGCCTTATAAGAGGCTTTGAGGTATGTTTTATGAGGTTTCAAAGAGTGTCACAGTATAGATAGTAGCCCCTGATACACTGTTTGGTGAGAGAAAGAACCGGACAGAGGATCGAATCTATGTTCAGAGGAGACTTACTAGATGACATTTACCTCTCGTCTGTTATAAACAGGCGTCTGTAGTGACTGCCGCCTCTTGTACTGTGGAGGTCTCCGGACTAAATCAGAGTCTGGAGCGGGCCACAGAAGAATTGGGCCAGTTGAAAAGGCAGTTGGAGGATAAACAAGGTATGCACAAACCTTGCTCACGTTCAGTGCGAACGAATTTTAAAATATGTTTTGTGATTTGCGCCAGGGGTGATGACCGAAGTCGAGGCTCTTAAGAAGGCTGTTGCCGAGGCTGAGAGAAAGGCAGCCGCAGAGCGGGCTCTTCATGAGAAGCACGAGGCCAGGGTTATTGAAGCTGAGCAAGAGCTTCAAGAGATCGTGAAAAGATGCGAGGCCTTGGAGCAGAGTCTAATGGAGAAAGAATCCGAACTTGCCAAGGCTCATCATGCCGCATGGGATGCCCAGGGGGAAACCCAAGGTGCCCTGCAGGAGATCCAAGAGTCGAGGAAGATCGCGGCGGGTAAGGCTTGTTCCATGTAAGGCAAGTATTTGGGGAGAGAATCATGTTTCTAATCTTTAGTTCGGATTTCTCCAGGGGTATTTGCGGAGCTGCCACGCAGCATATCTGATGCCGCACAATTCTACCGAGCCGAAGAAAGGAACACTGCGGATAAGATCTTCTAGTCACAGTATCTAGCACCGAATTATCCGGTGCCTTTTGCCGATCAACTGAAACAGCTGATCGAACTGCAGAAGGCGGCCGAGCTAGCCATGAAGGATTTGATTATCCGGCTATGTCCCAATGAGCCGATTCCAGGCAGCTACTTCAGGCTCGTGAAGCGGCTTGCGAGTGTCTGCCCTCGACTGCACGTCATCAAGCGGTCGATCTGTATAGAGGGTGTGCGAATGGCTTTCGCCCGCGCAAAGGTGCACTGGGGGAAGATGGATGCTGAAAAGCTGGTGACCGAGGGACCGCCGGAGGGAAAGGAGCACCGCAAGCCTGAGTTATATTATGAAAGTGTCCTGAATACAATCATGTTGTCCTTTGTAATGTCGAACAAGGTCATTTCTATTATTTATTGCCTGTTATATGAAAGTTTATCCTCCTGCGCAGCCGTTTTATATATTAATCCTGAGAGTTAGCCAGTCGTCGGCTTCTGCCCCCATGTAGGAAGTATGGGGGTGTTCGGGATAAACCTGGTCACTCTTTATCCCTGTTTTGGGTCCTTCGAAGGATGTGTTCAGCACAACGAACCAGGCAATCGGACTATAGGGCTTAATCACTCTCACTTAGCCATATGAGCTTTAGAAAAGGAGGGTAGGCGCAACCCCTTGTGTTCGGAAGACCGCACGAGGGGCTCTATAAGCACCTGATCGGAAGAAAAGCCTATCCATCTCACGCTGTATTGGTTATGGCATTATGCGGGAGGAATCCTTAAAGATTTTACAACCTCTCGAACAGCTGACCAACTCTCGCCGTATCATGACAGTCAGTTTTCGGCTTTCTCTACTGAGCTGCTCGTCCGGAAGAACCGGGACACAATCACAGTAGTTCTCTCTGTGCCGCCTTAGCCGATATAGCGGAACGTAAGGCAGCAAAACATGGGAGCCGGGCAAACCCAACATTTGACTCAAGACATGATTCGGAGCTGATGCATATAATGCTATATATTCGGGGTGCCGAACTACCATGAAGGTATTCGGACTTTATTGCCGTATTATGGGTAAAACGAAGCCCCTCGCATATTTAAGGCATATCACGGTGTACGGATGCCATTTGACAAAAGAATTTCAATAAGAGACAACAGCAGATAAGCGTCATATAAATCCACATGTTGTATTTGAATAATAGGTCGATGCTTATGAGTACATGTAAAGTAATAAAAAGAGAAAGTGATTGCGGAACATACTGAGACCAGGCAGGAAGAAGCTGTGTGCGGATCCGGAGTGCAGTCAGATGGTCATCGAGGGGAATATCTAAGGGTTCCCTTGCGCGTTCGAGCTGTTTCCATATTGCCGGTCCTTGCCTGGGAAAAAATGAACCTATACAGAAAATGCAAGATGTGTTTGTGTGCTGCAGAGCAGTTGAGCCGCAGTATGTGGCCTGTCCTGGCTTTCGTTGGAGTGTGTAATTGAGCTCTGGATGAGACGGGCTATCCTACCGCGAAGTAGTTCGGAGTCCTTTGGCGGTGTCCGGGAGCTTGGTCGTCGACTCGAGGTTCGATTGAAAGGTGCCACTCGTTGCTTCTGCTGTTAAAGCAGTGGTATACTCTTTGGTACCGAGGGGGAGTTCGGCCTTGCCATTAACTGTGATGACGCCACGCGGACCGGGCATCTTGAGCTTACGGTAGGCATAATGTGGCACTGCGTTGAATCGAGCGAACGCAGTTCGTCCGAGCAATGCCTGATAATCACTGCGAAAGGGGGCGATGTCGAAGATTAACTCTTCGGCACGGTAATTGTCCGGTGATCCGAAGAATACCTCAAGGGCGATGGAGCCTGTATAGCTGGCCTCCACACCTGGTATAATACCTTTAAAGGTGGCTTTAGTGGGCTTGATCTCCGAATGATCGATGCCCATCTTGCGCATTGTGTCCTGGTAAAGCAATTTTAGACTGTTGCCCCCGTCCATAAGGACTTGTGTGAGGTGGAACCCGTCAATTATTGGGTCGAGGACTAGTGCGGCTGAATTGCCCTGATTGGTGTTAACCAGACGATCCGTGCGGTTGAAGGTGATTGGCCCTAGTTTATATTGTGGGGCGACTGGTTCCGTTAAGTCGACATCCCTAAGGGTGCGCATCCGGTCCGGGTTGGGAGTGTGGGTGGCATTTACCATGTTCACCGTTTGGATTTGCGGGGGAAATTTCTTTTGCCCTCCCGTATTCAGTGATCTGGGCTCCTCGTCGCCATCATCGCTTTGAGACCCCTTCTCCTTGTTTTCGGCACCTGACCTGCCGGCTTGTTCGAAGACCCAGCATTCTCTGTTGGTATGGTTGGCTGGTGTTCCTAGGGTGCCATGAATTTGGCATGGACGGTCGAGTACGCGGTCCAGACTGGATGGGCCCGAATTGTGATTTTTGAATGGCCTTTTCCGCTGACCGGACTTAGAGTCACTAAATCCGGCATTGACTGTCGTATCTTCGGTGTTACCATCATTTTTGCGACGCTTGTGTTTGTTGCGTCGGGGTTTGCCATTGCTATCTCTGGCCTCTGATGTGCCAGGGTTGCTTGCTTTCTTGTTGCTACGGGCCAACCGGCTATCCTCGCCCGCGCAAAAGCAAGTCATGAATGTCGTGAGGGCTGCCATGGATTTTGGCTTCTCTTGGCCGAGATGTCGGGCAAGCCACTCGTCACGGATGTTATGTTTAAAGGCCGCTAGGGCTTCGGCATCCGAACAATCGACAATTTGGTTCTTTTTAGTTAGGAACCGAGTCCAGAATTTCCTGGCTAACTCTCTAGGCTGTTGGGTTATGTGACTTAAATCATCAGCATCCGGTGGTCACACATAAATGCCCTAGAAGTTGTCCAGGAATGTGTCTTCCAGGTTCTCCCAACTTCTGATGGAGTTTGCCGGCAAGCTATTCAGCCAATGCTGAGCCGGCCCTTTGAGTTTTAGTGGGATGGCGTGTAGATCATCCCCGCGGGCCATGTGAATGTGGAGGAAGAAATCCTCTATCCATACCGCGGGGTCTGTAGTACCATCATATGATTCAATGCTAACGGGTTTAAACCCTTCTGGGAATTCATGATCCATTACTTCATTAGTGAAGCATAGGGGGTGTGCGGTGCCTCTATGCCGGGCTATATCATGACGCAGTTCATACGAGTCTTGTCTGCTGCATTCGGCCCGGCTAGATTTGCTTTTAGTATATCCAGCATGACGGTCTTCGTCACGCGTTGGGGCGCGCACCCATGATTCGTAGATCAATCTTGTATGTCCTGCTTTGTTTTCCAATACGTCTCGCAGGTCCTGCATCTAGCCCCAGGCCTTGGTGTTTTTGTTTGACTGGTGATGGGGTGCGGGTTGGACTTCGGGCTGATACGCCGCTTTGTATCGGCCATGAGGTGGCCGGTCAGCCGCATCATACGTTGGTAGTGTAAGCTTTAATGCTTCCTCCTTGATTTGGGGCAGCAACCTGCCCTTTGGGTAACTTTTGGTTGGGCGTCCGAGTTCGTATTCCTTGGCTGCTAGGACCTCAGTCCATCTATCCGCTAGCAGATCTTGATCAGCTTGAAGTTGTCGCTGCTTTTTCTTCGGGATTTTTGTTGTGGCTATAAGCCGACGCTTGAAGCGCTCCTGCTCGACGGGATCCTCAGGCATGATGAATTCTTCGTCGCCGAGGCTCACCTCGTCTTCGGAGAGGGGCATGTAATTGTCATCCTATGATTCTCCGTCTTTCTCCTATTCTTTAGGGCTAGCTTGCCCATCCTCCCGCTCGAAGCTTGGCTGGAGGGGATTATCTTCGTCTTCGGCACTATCTGCGGCGTTATTGTCTCTTGTGCCGGTATCGCTGCTTTTGCTATGTGCGGGCTTAGAGCGGCGCCGATGATGCCGGTGCTTAGATTGCTTCTCGAGGGGATTTTCCTCCGTTTCCTTATTGCCATTGCTTTCTTTGGGGGTGTCCACCATATATATATCATATGATGAGGTGGTTGTCCAGCGCCCTATGGGCGGTGGTTCCTGTTCTTCTCCTGCATCGTCGTCCATAATGTCGATGTCTTCGGAGTCAAAATTAATCATGTCGGTTAAGCCGTCGACAGTGGCTATTAAGTGGGTGGTGGGTGGGGAACGAATTCCTTCGTCGTCTTCTTCCCACTCGAGCCGGACATAGTTCGGCCGAGGGTCTCCTGGCAAGGAGAGAGATCTCAATGAATCTAGCACGTCACCCAAGGGCGAGTGCTGAAAAATATCCACGGAGGTAAACTCCATGATCGGTG
Organism: Triticum urartu; assembly: GCF_056163025.1. Taxonomy (NCBI): domain Eukaryota; kingdom Viridiplantae; phylum Streptophyta; class Magnoliopsida; order Poales; family Poaceae; genus Triticum; species Triticum urartu. The sequence goes on from NC_141877.1 coordinate 283,774,113, forward strand.
CCTAATCAGATTGGATAGGCACGGACGCAGGCAGTTCGGAGCCTGTGGCCGGGGACGAATCCAAGGGTCCGGTAACACAGGTCTCATAGGAGGTGAAGTCAGTATTCAGCTCTATTGCCGCTGAGTCTGCGGCCTCCGTGGCAGGGTCCATCCACCCGTCCTCGGACGGCGCGATCTGCTCCGGATTGAGGGCCGGAGTAGCCATAGGTGTGATCTCCCAAACACCGTCCTACGGTAGAGCTAAGTCATGCTCGTCGTGACTGTGTGGCGCACTTGACATGGGCTCGAATCCGTTGAAGATAAAGTCTCCGCGGATGTTGGCAGTATAGTTCAAGCTTCCAAACCTGACCTGATGGCCAGGGGCGTAGCTCTCGATCTGCTCCAGATGGCCAAGCGAGTTGGCCCGCAGTACGAAGCCGCCGAATACGAAGATCGAAGGAGCCATCAAGCCTTTACATGATGACATAGTGGAACTCTCAATGAATGCACCAATGTCAGTGTCAAAACCGGTGGATCTCGGGTAGGGGGTACCTAACTGTGCGTCTAAGGTTGATGGTAACAGGAGGCGGGGGACACAATGTTTACCCAGGTTCGGGCCCTCTCGATGGAGGTAATACCCTACTTCCTGCTTGATTGATCTTGATGATATGAGTATTACAAGAGTTGATCTACCACGAGATCGTAGAGGCTAAACCCTATAAGCTAACCTATGATTATGATTCGTGTCCTACGGACTAAACCCTCCGGTTTATATAGACACTGGGGGGGTCTAGGGTTACACAGAGTCGGGTACAAGGGAGGAGATCTACATATCCGAAGTGCCAAGCTTGCCTTCCACGCAAAGGAGAGTCCCACCTGGACACGGGACGAAGTCTTCAATCTGGTATCTTCATAGTCCAATAGTCTGGCCAAAGTATGTAGTCCGGCTGGCCGAGGACCCCCTAATCCAGGACTCCCTCACTGCGCTCTAACTGAACCTGAGCGATTGCACTGCAGGCTACGCGTTACTGAACCCGATCAAGCGATTCCTTCGCTACTATTGCTAACTGAAGCCGATCGATGCTGCCTCTGGATGAACAGTGAGCGTTGTTGGGGGGTTTGTATGAACAGTTCCCGGTGGGGGTTGGATGAATAGGAACCCATGGTAGTAGAGGCCATTGCAGATGGATGAACAGTACCCTGATCGATCGAGCTGGTGGATGAACAAGACCCCGTGGAGGGCTGGATGAACATGACCCCGTGGAGGGCTGGTTGAACAGTAGCCTGTGGAGGGCTGGTTGAACAGTAGCCGGTATAGGGCTGGTTGAATGGTAGCCGGTGGAGGGCTGGATGAACAGTAGCCCGTGGAGGGGTGGATTAACAGGACCCCCGTGGAGAGGGTTGGTTGAACAGTAGCCGGTGGAGGAGATCGCGGTGGAGGCTGGATGAACAGGAGCCAGTGGATGAACAGTCGCAGGTGGAGGCTGGAGGAGGTCGACGGTGGATGAATAGTAGCCCGTGAAGGCTGTAGGAGGTCAACGGTGGAGATGAACAGTATCCCGTGGAGTCCCGTTTTGTGGTATGCCACACGCCTCCCGATGAACAGGACCCCCGTTGTCTCCATCGTATCTACTTTTCCAAACACTTTTGCCCTTGTTTTGGTCTCCAACTTGCATGATTTGAAAGGAACTAACCCGGACTGACGCTGTTTTCAGCAGAATTGCCATGGTGTTATTTATGTGCAGAAACAAAAGTTCTCGGAATGACCTGAAACTCCATGGATCGTCTTTTTGGAAATAATAAAAAATACTGGCAAAAGATCAAGACCAGGGGGCCCACACCCTAGCCACGAGGGTGGTGGGCGCGCCTGCCCCCCTGGGCGCACCCCCTACCTCATCGGCCCCCTGGAGCTCCTCCGACCTCAACTCCAACTCTATATATTCGTGTTCGGAGAGAGAAAAATAAAGGAGAAGGATTCATCGTGTTTTATGATATGGAGCCGCCGCCAAGCCCTAAAACCTCTCGAGAGGGCTGATCTGGAGTCCGTTCGGGGCTCCGGAGAGGGGAATCCGTCGCCGTCGTCATCATCAACCATCCTCCATCACCAATTTCATGATGCTCACCGCCGTGCGTGAGTAATTCCATCGTAGGCTTGCTGGACGGTGATGGGTTGGATGAGATTTATCATGTAATCGAGTTAGTTTTGTTAGGGTTTGGTCCCTAGTATCCACTATGTTCTGAGATTGATGTTGCTATGACTTTGCTATGCTTAATGCTTGTCACTAGGGCCCAAGTGCCATGATTTTAGATCTGAACCTATTATGTTTTCATCAATATATGAGAGTTCTTGATCCTATCTTGCAAGTCTATAGTCACCTACTATGTGTTATGATCCGGCAACCCTGAAGTGACAATAATCGGGACCACTCTCGGTGATGACCGTAGTTTGAGGAGTTCATGTATTCATTATGTGTTAATGCTTTGGTCCGGTACTCTATTAAAAGGAATCCTTAATATCCCTTAGTTTCCGCTAGGACCCCGCTGCCACGGGAGGGTAGGACAAAAGATGTCATGCAAGTTCTTTTCCATAAGCACGTATGACTATATTCGGAATACATGCCTACATTACATTGATGAACTGGAGCTAGTTCTGTGTCACCCTAGGTTATGACTGTTGCATGATGAACCGCATCCGGCATAATTCTCCATCACCGATCCATTGCCTATGAGCTTTCCATATATTGTTCTTTGCTTATTTACTTTTCCGTTGCTATTGTTACAATCACTACAAAATACCAAAAACATTACTTTTGTTATGATTACCTTTTGCTACCGTTACCACTACTATCATATTACTTTGCTACTAAATACCTTGCTGCAGATATTAAGTTTGCAGGTGTGGTTGAATTGACAACTCAGCTGCTAATACTTGAGAATATTCTTTGGCTCCCTTGTGTCGAATCAATAAATTTGGGTTGAATACTCTACCCTCGAAAACTGTTGCGATCCCCTATACTTGTGGGTTATCAAGACTATTTTCTGGCGCCGTTGCCGGGGAGCATAGCTCTATTCTTTGAGTTAATTGGGATTTATATCTGCTTATCATTATGAAGAACTTGAAAGATCCAAAAACCAAGATTTATCCCTCAACTACGAGGGGAGGTAAGGAACTGCCATCTAGCTCTGCACTTGATTCACCTTCTGTTTTGAGTAAGCTTGCGACACCTAAACCTGCTTCTGCTATTCATTCTAATATGTCGCATGTTATTAATGATGCCACTTCCGCTATGCATGGTACTTATGATGAAACTACTTCTATGATTGATACTACTATGCCACTTGGTGAATTTCTTGATGAACAACTTGCTAGGGTTAGAGAGAATGAAATTGTTGAAACTGATAATATTGATGAAAGTGATGATGAGGACTCTCCCCCTAATAAATATGAATTGCATGTTGTTCCTGAGGGTTATGTTATGGATGAAGAAGCTACTAGCGCTATTTTAGCTTGCAATGATCGATATGATCTAAAGAGGTTATTAGCTAAATGGAAGTAGCAATCCCTTAATCCTAGAATGAAACCTGACCCTGCTTTTGCTACTTCACCTATCTATGTTACTGATAAGGATTATGAATTCTCTGTTGATCCTGATATAATTACTTTGGCTGAATCTGATCCTTTTTATGGGTATGAATCTGAAACTGTTGTGGCACATCTTACTAAATTAAATGATATAGCTACCCTGTTCACTAATGATGAGAGAACTCGTTACTTTTATATCCTTAAAATATTTCCATTCTCATTAAAGGGTGATGCTAAGATATGGTTTAATTCTCTTGATCCTGGTGGTGAGCGTAGTCCCCAGGATATGATTTATTACTTCTCTGCTAAATATTTCCCTGCTCATAAGAAACAAGCTTCTTTAAGGGATATATATAATTTTTTGCAAATTGAAGAAGAGAGTCTCCCACAAGCTTGGGGGAGGCTTCTCCAGTTACCTAATGCTTTGCCTGATCATCCTCTTAAGAACAATGAAATACTTGACATCTTTTATAATGGACTAACCGATGCTTCCAGAGATTACCTGGATAGTTGTGCTGGTTTTGTTTTCAGGGAAAGAACACCAGATGAAGCTGAAATTCTATTAAATAATATGTTGACAAATGGAAATAATTGGACACTTCCTGAGCCTATTTCTAAATCAACCCCGAAGAAAAGAGGTGTTCTATTTCTCAGTCCTGAAGATATGCAAGAGGCAAAGAAATCTATGAAAGAAAAGGGTATTAAAGCTGAAGATGTTAAGAATTTACCTCCTATTGAATAAATACATGGTCTTAATTTACCGCCTACTGAAAAATACATGGTCTTGATAACCCGACACAGGTAGTAAAGGTAAATTCTCTCTATAGATATGATAAAGCTGAAATCCCATTTACTAAGTTTGCTAGCCCATTCTTGGATGAGTTTGTTAACTTTATGGTTAAGCAAGAAGACTTCAATGCTTATTTTGGTAGAGAATTAAAACGCAGTGCTGATATGCTTGAACACTTGGGTGATTATATGGCTAATGTCAAAGGAGAACTAAAACTTATTAGTAAACATGCTTTTGTGGTTACCACTCAAGTAGAACAAGTACTTAAAGCTCAAAATGATTTGCTCAATGAATTGAATAGTAAGAATAATGATTTTGCTGTTAGAGTGGCTACTAGAATTGGTAAAATGACTCAGGAACCTTTGTATCCTGAAGGCCACCCCAAGAGAATTGAGCAAGATTCTCAGAGAAATAATATCGATGCACCTAGTCCTTCTAAAAGGAAGAAAAAGAAGAATGATAGAACTTTGCATGCTTCTAGTGAAACTATTGATGAAACACCTGAGAATCCAAATGATATTTCTATTTCTGATGCTGAAACACAATCTGGTAATGAACCTGAAACTAGTGATAATGTTAATGATAATGTTCATGTTGATGCTCAACCTAGTAATGATAATGATATAGAAATTGAACCTGCTGTTGATCTTGATAACCGACAATCAAAGAATCAACGTTATGATAAGAGATACTTTGTTGCTAGGAAACATGGTAAAGAAAGAGAACCACGGGTTCAGAAACCCATGCCTTTTCCTCCCAAACCGTCCAAGAAAAAGGATGATGAGGATTTTGAGCGCTTTGCTGAAATGATTAGACCTATCTTTTTGTGTATGTGATTAACTGATATGCTTAAAATGAATCATTATGCTAAGTACATGAAAGAAATTGTTACTAATAAAAGGAAGATACCGGAAGCTGAAATTTCCACCATGCTTGCTAATTATACTTTTAAGGGTGGAATACCAAAGAAACTTGGAGATCCAGGAGTACCCACTATACCATGCACCATTAAAAGAAACTATGTTAAAACTGCTTTATGTGATCTTGGTGCTAGTTTTAGTGTTATGCCTCTCTCTTTATATCGTAGACTTGATTTCAATAAGTTAACACCTACTGAAATATCTTCGCAAATGGCTGATAAATCAACTGCTATACCTGTCAGTATTTGTGAGGATGTGCCTGTTGTAGTTGGAAACGTTACTATTTTAACGGACTTTGTTATTTTGATATTCCCGAGGATGATAGTATGTCTATTATTCTTGGAAGACCTTTTTTGAATACTGCAGGGGCTGTTATTGATTGCAACAAAGTCAATGTCACTTTTCATGTTAATGGTAATGAGCATACGGTACACTTTCCGAGGAAACAACCTCAAGTCCACAGTATTAATTCTATTGGAAAAATTCCAATAATTATTTTTGGAGGTTTTGAATTTCCTCTTCTACCTGTCAAGAAGAAATATGATATTCTTATTATTGGGGATGTGCATATCCCCGTTGACGTAACCTAGTGTTATTCGAAAATTCTCCGGTTCCATGTTATTCGGAATGAGTTTGTTAACAAGACTTGATCAACCTTGTTAATGGATTCTTTTTGATGATCATGAGATGGATGAATTTAGAAAACACAACTCTCTGTACCCTCCTTTTACTTTCTGTTATGTATATTAAATAAAATAAAAGTAGTATTTTCTGTCTGTTATGTGAATTATCCGTGCAATATAAAAATACCCCGAAAATAAAAGTTCTCCAAATGCCCTGAAATTTAAATATGTTTTTTCTAGAATATTTGAGAATATTTGGCACTGAGAACACAGCAGGGGGGCATCCACCTGGCCACGAGTGTGGAGGGCGCGCCCTACCCCCTGGGCGCGCCCCCTGCCTCGTGGGCCCATGGTGGCCCTCCTCCACTTGTTCCTGCACCCACACACTCCTTCTTCCTCCCACAAACACCATTATCCAGTTCAAACCCGAGTCCATGCTCATTTTGCTGCCATTTTCGATCTCCTTGCTCAAAGCACCTCTCACAAAACTACTTGGGGGGATTGTTCCTTGGTATGTGACTCCTCCATTGGTCCAATTAGTTTTTCTTCTAGTGCTTTACTCATTGCATATTTTTGCTGCTTAGGTGACCCTGTTCTTGAGCTTGCATGTCAAATTTATGTGGTTCCAAGTAGTTTTGATGCATGATATAGGCTCTAGGCACTTGTAGGAGTAGTTGCTATCAATTTTGTTGAGTTTGGTTCACTTTTATTTTGAAGTTACTAAAAATTTCAAGAATTTTTCAGAGGAAGAAATATGTTTAGGAAAATGTACCAAGGTGGTCCTTCAAGGAAACAAGGGCCCAGGCTTGCAATGCGTGATGCTAATGATGAGCCACCAAGGGATGCTCCAGTGCGGCCTTGTGAATGGCCTTCAGAGGACTTCATGGATCGAGCGGGAATTAAGGAAGAATTTAATGCATATTTGCGTAAAGCTAATCTTGTGAGCTTCGAGGAAGAAAAGTGCCATCGGTACCACTATCTCACTAGCTCCTTTGTGAGGAGGTTTGAATTTTCATCTTCACGTAATTCTCAAACTGTCTTGTTTGATCTTTATGAAAATTCTTACACTATGGACTTAGAGGACTTTACCACTGCTTGGAAACTTCAACAATGGGGTAGTACTAGTGAACCTCGCAAATCTGAATTTAGAGACTTTCTTGCTAGTATAATTGTGGGGGAATCTAGAGATATAGCACAAGCTACCATTGGGAGCATTCATTTTCCTACTATACATTATTTTGCTCTCTTCATAGGTAGATGCATTAACGATAAAGATGAAGCATGTCACATGTGTGTCCCTGACCTCAACATTCTTAGGAGTGCTATGTTAGGAGATAAATCTTATAATTTGGGAGCCATTGTTACACGTAGGTTGCATCTTAATAGATTTAATGGAGATTTCTTCGGTGGAATTTATGCAACCCGCATAGCTAATTTTCTTGGCATAACCATACGTGAGGATGATATTGAGTTGCCTCCTGCTTATTTGGATTATGAGGCTATGGTTCGTCATTAGTTTGTTGAGAGGAACGACCAGTTCCTCCAGTACCGACTAATCTTTGACAGACAACGCACCTATCACATCGCTCTCCCTGCTTCTACTTTCTTTGAATTTCAGGCAAAAGGGAGATATTCTATAACCAGAGAGGATGCGGAAGAGTATAAGAGGAGAGCTAAGATAGATCGTCTCCAAGCTGCAGCCCACGATGCAATGACTGTTGCATCTCAGTACGACCCCAACTACAAATTTGGATATCCGCCAGGCCATCCGTGGCATTAGACCAACTTAGGCCAAAAGCCTAAGCTTGGGGGAGTACGTATTTCTCACCGACATTACATTTATGTTCACTCACTCATTGCTAGATGTCAGTGCACATACTTTTTCATTGTAATATCCATGCTAGTTTATTTTCTCTTTTTATGCTTTCTTCTTGTGTGCTTAATAAACCTTAAGAAAAAAAATAGTTGTAGCTTTTAGCTAGTTTTAATTTCCATGCTTGTAGTAGTAATTAAAAAGAAAACCCAAAAAGATTTCCTGTTCTTCTTTTGCTTGTTGGGAGCTTTCCCGTGTAAATAGTTTTATTTCTTTTCTTTTCTTTGAGGGTCGATAGGAGAAGACCATAATTGAATTGTTGAAGTGGCTCTTATATGCATTATTGTTGATCTGACAAAAGATCCCATATTGCCTTGTCTTCTCCTGTTTATTGAATGCTTGCAGATTCCAGCTTAATCCAATGCACGTGCACTATTATTATTATCCATATCGTTTGGTCGTGCAAGTGAAAGGCAATTATGACGATATATGATGGACTGACTGAGATGAGAAAAGCTGGTATGAACTCGAACTCTCTTGTTTTTGTAAATATGATTAATTCATCGTTCCTAATTCAGCCTATTATGAATAAACATGTTTGCAATGACAACTAGAGATCATAGTTTCTTATGCCATGCTTAATTAGCTCGGAGCTTATAATGGTTTACCTTGCGTGCCAACATGCTATTAAAATGGTTGTGATGTGGTATGATAGGGTGGTACCCTCTTTTGAATGATTCGAGTGGCTTGACTTGGCACATGTTCATGCATGTAGTTGAAACAAAATCAACATAACCTCTACGATATTTTTGTTCATGGTGCATTATATCCTACTCATGCTTGCATTTGGTGTTGATTAATTTTAATGCATGTTCATGACTGTTGTCGCTCTCTAGCTGGTCACTTCCCAGTCTCTTTCTAGCCTTCACCTGTACTAAGCGGGAATGCTGCTTGTGCATCCAATCCCATAAACCCCAAAGTTATTCCATATGAGTCCACCATACCTACCTATATACGGTATCTACCTGCCATTCCAAGTAAATTTGTATGTGCCAAACTCTAAACCTTCAAATAAACATTTTGTTTTGTATGCTCGAATAGCTCATGTGTCAACTAGGGCTGTCCGCATCTTCCATGTTAGGCGGGTTATTCTCAAGAGGAGTGGACTTTGCTCCTCACTCACGAGAAAATGGCTGGTCACTGGGATGCCCAGTCCCATGCTTTATGCAAACTAAATCAAAATAATTGCAAACAAAACTCCCCCTGGGACTCTTGTTAGTTGGAGGCACTCGTTGTTTCGAGCAAGCCATGGATTGATGCTTGTTGGTGGAGGGGGAGTATAAACTTTACCATTCTGTTTGGGAACCGCCTATAATGTGTGTAGCATGGAAGATGTCGCCATCTCTTGGTTGTTATGTTGACAATGAAAGTATACCGCTCAAAATATTATTCACCTGTATTTCAAAACCGAGCTCTAGCACCTCTACAAATCCCTGCTTCCCTCTGCGAAAGGCTGATCTATTTACTTTCATGTTGAGCTATCCTCCTCTTATTAAAAAGCACCAGTTGGAGAGCACCACTGTCATTTGCATTCATTACTGCTAGTTTACATTGAGTATGATTTGACTGGATCTCTTTTACCATGAATTACAATGTCTAGTCAGTCCTTGATCTTTAAAGGTGATCTGCACTTATGTTGTGCGGTCTCAGAAAGGGCTAGCGAGATACCATCCTGTTATATCATATTATGATTGTTTTGAGAAAGTGTTGTCATCCGAGATTTATTATTATTGCTCGCTAGTTGATTATGCCATTGATATGAGTAAACATGAGACCTAAGCATTATTGTGAATATGGTTAGTTCACAATCTTTGCTGAAAACTTGAATGCTGGCTTTACATATTTACAACAACAAGAGCAAACGGAGTTTGTAAAAGTTTTTCTTTATCACTTTCAGTTTGTCAACTGAATTGCTTGAGGACAAGCAAAGGTTTAAGCTTGTGGGAGTTGATATGTCTCCGTCGTATCTACTTTTCCAAACACTTTTGCCCTTGTTTTGGACTCTAACTTGCATGATTTGAATGGAACTAACCCGGACTGACGCTGTTTTCAGCAGAATTGCCATGGAGTTATTTATGTGCAGAAACAAAAGTTCTCGGAATGACCTGAAACTCCACAGAGTGTCTTTTTGGAAATAATAAAAAATACTGGCAAAAGATCAAGACCAGGGGCCCCACACCCTAGCCACAAGGGTGGTGGGCGCGCCCCCCTACCTCGTGGGCCCCCTGGAGCTCCTCCGACCTCAACTCCAACTCTATATTCGTGTTCGGAGAGAAAAAATAAAGCAGAAGGATTCATCGCGTTTTACGATACGGAGCCGCTGCCAAGCCCTAAAACTTCTCGGGAGGGCTGATCTGGAGTCTGTTCGGGGCTCCGAAGAGGGGAATCCATCGTCGTCGTCATCATCAACCATCCTCCATCACCAATTTCATGGTGCTCACCGCCGTGCGTGAGTAATTCCATCGTAGGCTTGCTGGACGGTGATGGGTTGGATGAGATTTACCATGTAGTCGAGTTAGTTTTGTTAGGGTTTGATCCCTAGTATCCACTATGTTCTGAGATTGATGTTGCTATGACTTTGCTATGCCTAATGCTTGTCACTAGGGCTCGAGTGCCATGATTTCAGATCTGAACCTATTATGTTTTCATCAATATATGAGAGTTCTTGATCCTATCTTGCAAGTCTATAGTCACCTACTATGTGTTATGATCCGGCAACCCCGAAGTGACGATAATCGGGACCACTCCCGATGATGACCGTAGTTTGAGGAGTTCATGTATTCACTATGTGTTAATGCTTTGGTCCGGTACTCTATTAAAAGGAGGCCTTAATATCCCTTAGTTTCCGCTAGGACCCCGCTGCCACGGCAGGGTAGGACAAAAGATGTCATGCAAGTTCTTTTCCATAAGCACGTATGACTATATTCGGAATACATGGCTACATTACATTGATGAACTGGAGCTAGTTCTGTGTCACCCTAGGTTATGACTGTTACATGATGAACCGCATCCGACATAATTCTCTATCACCGATCCATTGCCTACGAGCTTTCCATATATTGTTCTTCACTTATTTACTTTTCCGTTGCTATTGTTACAATCACTACAAAATACCAAAAATATTACTTTTGTTATCACTACCTTTTGCTACCGTTACCACTACTATCATATTACTTTGCTACTAAATACCTTGCGGCAGATATTAAGTTTCCAGGTGTGGTTGAATTGACAACTCAGCTGCTAATACTTGAGAATATTATTTGGCTCCCCTTGTGTCGAATCAATAAATTTTGGTTGAATACTCTACCCTTGAAAACTGTTGCGATCCCCTATACTTGTGGGTTATCACCCGTTTCGACCATAGTGCTCCAAGACAAGCCCGTTTCCTCCGTTTTGCAGTACGCCACACCCCTCCCGATCAACACGACCCCGTTTTGACCGTAGGAGGTCCAAGAGAAGATCATTTCCTCCATTTTGCGGTACGCCAGACCCCTCCCGATGAACAGGATCCCGTTTCCACCGTGGCCGGTCAAACACAAGGTCGTTTCCTCCGTTCTGCGGTATGCCAGGCCTTGTTTCCATTGCGTGTTCCGTCCAAGCCGGTTGGCTCCCAATGAACAACACGCGTTCCGTTGCCTCTCGATGAATATGACGCATTTCGTTGCCTCCCCATGAACACGACACTGACACTGTTTCTCCGTTTTGACCCAGCGACAGCCATGTACATGAGCCCTGGCCGTACGTATGCGCGAGTAGGCGTTTGAGACCCCGCCCGCATGTACGTACGTGGCCGTATTTACTTTCTTGCACCCTGGCTATTGTACGTACGTCTACATGCTACGTGCGTGCCTCTACTATGACACGTGCGCGCCTCTACTACCACACGTGCCCTTCCTTACACGACCACGGTTCATCGCTGCAGCCTGCAGACAGACCGATCGACCAGTATGTACATACACGTTCGTGACCAGAATGACAACGCTACGTATGCTTCGACCGGGTGGGTCCTGACGAAGACATGTACCTAGGGTAGGGTCATAGGCCTGACCTAGACACCCTCCCCAAGGACGTTATCCTAAAGTAGTAAGCATTCGAGGGATACCATCATTCACTCGACCATAAAACTCCACTCGGAAGATTCAAGTTCATTCGACCAAGGAGTATTCACTCGACCGCGATAGGAATCACTCGACAGCTAGAAGATCTAAGGTCATTTTGTATGGCAATGGTCCAACGTTACCTTATAGACTTAATAGTCATTCATGTATCTTTATTGTTGGCGTTATCAGTAACGCCCATCTTTATGTACCTTAAACCCTGTGTAATTGAGGACTGGAGGGGTCCGACGCACTCTATCTAAGCCACCCCCTCCTCTGGCACAAGGGTTCGCACCGCCTGTAACTTCATGCATATTCCAATCGACTAAGCCTCCGGGCACCGAGACGTAGGGCTGTTACTTCCTTCGCGAAGGGCCTGAACTCGTACACCATGCATGCACAATCTCACCGTAGCTAGGATCTTGCCTCTACATTCTTACCCCCCTACTTTACTGTCAGACTTAGAACCACGACAGTTGGCGCCCACCTTGTGGCAGGTGTCTTAGCGACTTTCCGGTGAGGTTGCAATTTTCTCCGACTCTTTTCATCATGGTTTCCAGCAGAGGTCTGGCTGAGGGCCGTGAGATCCGTCTCGGCACGCTCGTCTTCATCGTCGACGACTCCGCCTGGCTTCAGGAAGCTCCTCTCGACGTCAAGGCACTCCCTGTCCGTGGAGCGACGCACTTTCGTCCGTGCGTTCGCGGCATCCTGCTACGGCAGCCGTCGACCCAGTATCGGTTGGCTCCTCGGTACCCTCGCTCCCTGCTGTACGCCATTGCAAGCAGTCCGGTCGGTCATGGATTCAGTGGTGGGTGAAGCATGTGGTGGCACATCAGTCGGCCACCCCTCAAGTCGCGGCAATTGAGCCCGACAAATCTCTCTATGGCTTGTTCGACTGGCTCCATCGAGACCTTGTCCGAGTGCGACAGCAGCGACCCCGCGGCAAAAGTCCTAATGGTCGACACGCCCCGCAGCCCGCCTGGCATGCGTCACAACGGCGGCAATGAGGGCGGCGGCGAGCCGTCACGTATTCACGAAGAGTATCATCCCGAAACTCTCTCTCAGCAGAGGGAGGAACTTCACCACCGCAATATGGAGGCCTTGCACACGCCCCTTGTTGGAGAGACCTATGAGGCTCGGGCCTTGGAGGCAGTGCGTTTAGCCACTTTGGCTGAGCGCACTCGACTGGAGAATCTTCAGCGTTCACTCGACGAGCGTGCTTAGCGGCAAATCCCCGAGTCCAGTCGATGACAGCAGCAATTATTTCCACCAGAACCACAGGTATACCGCACTCCGATTCAGAATCTTACTGCTGTGGCTCGTATAGCAGAATCCATTCAGCCGTCCCAGTCGGAAGCTAGAAGAGGTTTAATACAGATCAGAGTGCTGATCCGAGCAGCAGGAGAGCAGAACACAACAGTTTCCCTGTCGCGCAACAGGATCCATAGCAGATCTATGGTGGCAGATACCGTCCAGTCGGCCCACAGCCCAAGATCGCCTCTGCGGCGTGAGGGATGCGGGCATCGTCAAGGGCAGTATTTGGGTCGGAATCATGAGCAACAAGATCATCGGCTCGACCGCGATGACCGCCGTCGAGTGCCTACACCCCCTCCGAGGGGCGAATCATACGTGCCCCGGCATTATGATGATAGGCGCCCATACAGCAAAGAGCGGAGAAGGCCAGTCGACCCAAGAGAGCCAGGGTTTGACGCAAGGTCAATTTTGGTGCAAGGTCTAGTGGACATGAACTGAGCACAGAGAGAAGGGCAGGACAGCGATCGACCGACTGTAAACAGGGTCCACATTTTTGGTCCCGAGTGTTTTAGCAGAGCCATCAGAGCTGCAGAGATCCCTCCCAACTTCAGGTTGGCGACTGGGGTCGATAAGTTCACTAGAGAATCAAAGCTTGACACTTGGCTTGAAGAATACCGAGTGGCTGTGCAGATCGGCGGAGGAAATGATGAAGTTGCCATGAATCATCTTTCCCTGATGCTCGAAGGGTCAGCTAGAGCCTGGTTGAATCAGTTGGCTCCAGGCAGTATTTTTAGCTGGGAAGAGTTGGCCCGAGTGTTTGTTAGAACGTTCGAGGGCACGTGCAAACGGCCAGCAGGATTGACTGAATTGCAGCACTGCATGCAAAAGCCGAATGATACTTTGAGGGATTACATCTAGAGATGGACCACTTTACACCACATTGTAGACAATGTGTCTCATCATCAAGTAGTGTGCACCTTCAAGGAGGGCGTTCGATACCGAGAGCTCAACCTGAAATTCGGTCGGACAGGGGACATGTCTCTGACTCGAATGATGGAGAAAGCCACTCGGACGCCAACGGCGAAGAAGAAGACCGACTCCGTGGTGGCAAGAGTAAACCGGTCGGCCTTGACACCGGAGGAGGACATTCCAATCAGAAGCAAAAGCGCAAAGCAGAGCCTGCAGCACCTGGAGAGGTTGCAGTGGAAACCCAAGGAAAGGCTAAAGGAAAGCCTAAAGGGCCCTGGACTTCTAAGAAGGTGAAAGATGCAGCCGGTAACGATGCATTGGATTTACCATGTCACATTCACATCAAGAAGGATGAAGAGGGAAATCTCATCTATCCTAAGCATACCACTCGGCAGTGTCAAGTCCTTATACAATAGTTCAGGGAAAAGCAACCCAGTGAGAAGGAAAATGAGTCTGATAAAGATGAGGACAAAGAAGAGGATGATGATGGTTTTCCCAATATTAATTCCACTTTGGTGATTTTTGCTGATGTTGAAAGCAAAAGTCGACTGAAAGTCATCAACAGAGAAGTGAACATGGTTGCTCCGGTAACACCGACGTATCTGAAGTGGTCAAAGACCCCTATTACATTCAACCAGTCAGATCACCCGCCGCACGTTGCCACCCCTGGGAGGCAATCGTTGGTGGTCGACCCGGTCGTTGGAGGCACCCGATTGTAACACCCTCGATGCGACTATATCTCCCACGTGTCGAGGCACGACTTAGAGGCATAATCGCATTGAAGGCATATGTCGCAAGTGAGGTAATCTTCACACAACCCATGTAATATAATAAGGGAAAGAGATACATAGTTGGCTTACAATCGCCACTTCACCCAATTACATGAATAAAGCATTACATCAATCAGATACAATCAAGGCCCGACTACGGAGCCAAAATCAAAGAAGAACCCCAAATGCGACAAAGGTCCCCGATCGACCCCAACTGGGCTCCACTACTGATCAACTAAAACGAAACAACATAAAGGACAAGATCTTCATCGAGCTCCTCCTGAGCTTGGTTGCGTCATCTGCACGGACTCATCGGCACCTGCAAGCTGGTTTTGGAAGTATCTGTGAGCCACAGGGACTCAGCAATCTCGCACCCTCGCGATCAAGACTATTTAAGCTTATGGGTAAGGTAAAGGTATGAGGTGGAGCTGCAGCAAGCGACTAGCACATATGGTGGCTAACATATTCGCAAAAGAGAGCGAGAAGAGAAGGCAAAGCGCGGTCGAGAAACTATGATCAAGAAGTGATCCTATAGCAACCTACGTCAAGCATAACTCCAACAACCGTGTTCACTTTCCGGATTCCGCCGGAAAGAGACCATCACGGTTACACACGCTGTTGATTCATTATAATTAAGGTCGACTTCAGGTTTTCTACAACCGGACGTTAACAAATTCCCATCTGTCCATAACCGCGGGCACGACTTTCGGAAGTTCAAATCCCTGCAGGGTGTCCCAACTTAGCCCATCACAAGCTCTCACGGTCAATGAAGGAATAGACCTCCACTCAAGACGTTCCGATCAGACTCGGTATCCCGGTACAACAAGACATTTCGACAGGGTAAAACTAAACCAGCAACACCGCCCGATGTGCCGACATCCTGATGGGAGCTGCACATATCTCGTTCTCAGGGCACACCGGATTGTCTAAACTTCCGGTAGGCCAGCCCAGAGTTGCCCCTGGTAGCCACCGGCGGCTGACAGTTTGGACCAACACTTAGACAAGCACTGGCCCGGGGGGTTAAAATAAGATGACCCTCGGGATGCGCGACTCCCAAGGGGAAAAAATGCTGGGTGGCAAATGGTAAAACCAAGGTTGGGCATTGCTGGCAAAGCTTTACTTAAGGCGAACTGTCAAGGGGTTCCCATTATAGCCCAACCGCGTAAGGGACGCAAAATCCGGGAACATAACACCGATATGACGGAAACTAGGGCAGCAAGAGTGGAACAAAACACCAGGCATAAGACCGAGCCTTCCACCCTTTACCAAGTATATAGATGCATTAATTAAATAAGATATATCGTGATATCCCAACAAGTAAATAAATACCCCAACAAGGAACAGCCTCCAATCTTCACCTGCAACTAGCAACGCTATAAGAGGGGCTGAGCAAAGCGGTAACATAGCCAATCAACGATTTGCTAGGAAATGGTGGGTTAGAGGTTTGACATGGCAATTTGGGAGGCTGACAAGCAAATGGTAGGCATCGTAGCATTGGCATAGCAAGAGCGAGCAAACTAGCATAGCAAAGATAGTAGTGATTTCGAGGGTATGATCATCTTGCCTGAAATCCCGCAAGGAAGAAGAACGAGTCCATGAAGAAGATAAACGGACGTAGACGAACGGATCCTCACAACACGACGTTGTCGGAAACAACCCGAAGAAGCACACCGGAAAGAAGCAAACAACATAGTAAACGACCAACACATCAACATGGCATGATGCACAATCGAGTATGATGCATGTCCGGTTTAATGAAGCATGTCATGGCAAAGTGCACAAGCAATCCTACAAATTAAGTGGAGCTCAATATGCATCGGGATGCATATTGACAAAACACCACATCAATTATTTAGTTCTCTCTTGTTTATGTACCCAACAATATTAAATGTTATTAAACACGGCAAGAGGGTGAAGCAAATGAGAACTACCTATCTAGTCAAGGTTAAATGAGGCCGAAAGCAACGAACAACAATTCCGGAAACTCCCCATGAGCATATTATAGATTTGGTACTGTTCTGCCCTAAACACAATTTTAGAGTTGTTAAACATGCAAGATGATGCCACCATGTTAAACTAGGCAAAATTCTACCCCATTTACATATAAAGTTTATTAAAATCGGAGTTACGATTATTTAGTTATGAATTAAATCATTTTTGCATAGCATAGGAGCAAATTAATGCAAACAACATTTTAAATAATTCAAACATAGATGAAAGTTGGATATTATTAATCTACACAAAGTTCTGAGCAAGTTTCATATATAAATCATTTTAATCCGATGCGCCATTTGTGAGTTATTAAATGCATGAACATGAGGGTCTAATCTGCAAAACTGGCAATCTCTGGATAAATAGCTAAATTCGTAGAACTGGGAAAAACATGGCACGGGCCGCATCTGAACAGTGCACTGGGCAAGCCCAACGGCAGGGAAAAAAATAACAAGAGGAGGGGGCGCTGGGGCGGCTCACCCTGGGCCTTGGCCCAGCAGAGGAGGAAGGAGGCCGAGGCGAGGCCGGCTGGGCTGGCCTTGGGGCGCTCGCGCTGGGCATGGAGGCCAAGGCGGGGAGGCTGGGCCGCACTCGGTGCTGCGCTGGCCGGGAAGCTGGACCGGCCCACGTGGAGGGTCAACGTCGTCAAGCGGGGGAACTGGTTCCCGATCCATGGCGATGGCGGCGATGGAGGACTCCGGCAGCGAGCGGGGTCCGGCGAGGCGGCAGGAAACGGGCGGATCCGGCGAGCTCCATGCCGGATCTGGATGGGGCCGGAGGAAGGGAGGCGACGGCGAGGGAAAGCGGCGTCGGGACGGGCAAGGCGGCGCCGGCGATGGTGGCCCACGGCGGCGGAGAAAAACGGTGGCGAAGGCGTGGATCGAGGGGCTCCTCCCCTCAACCGGCTGCGGGAGCGAGGAGGCGCGGGGTGCCTGCGGGCGGCGGCGGAGATCCGGGCTCGCGCGGGCCCCGGATGGGCTCCGCGGGCCGGCGGCGAAGTGGGGCGGCGCGGTGCCATGTGGCACGCGGTGAGTGGAGGGGAAGCGGCGGCGGGGTGACGTGTCGCGCTCTCATTGGGCGGAGTGAGGTGGCGGAGGCAGCGGACATGTCCGGCTGGTGGTGAAGGTTTCGTCCGGGCGCGAGGTAGAAGACGGCTAGGGTTTGGACTGCGCGAAAAATTCGGAGGGGATCACATATTTATAGGTAGAGGGGGCTAGGAGAGTCCAAATGAGGTGCGGTTTGTGGCCACGCGATCGTGATCGAACGACCGAGATGATGAAGAAGAGTTAGGTGGGTTTTGGGCCAAAATGGAAGGGTGTTGGGCTGCAACACACACGAGGTCTTCTCAGTCCCTCGGTTAACCATTGGAGCATCAAACGAACTCCAAATGGTACGAAAATTGACAGGCGGTCTACCGGTAGTAAACCAAGGCCGCTTGGCAAGACTCGGTCCAATACGGAAATGTTTAATCCCCACACATGAAAGAAAGGTAGAAATGACCACCGGAGAAGAACGGAACGCCAGATTGCAAAACGGACAACGGGAAAAATGCTCGGATGCGTGAGACGAACACGTATGCAAATGAAATGCGCATGATGACATGATATGCAATGCATGACACGCAAGGAATGACAAGGCAACACTAGCGAATAACTGAACGACACCTGGCATATCGGTCTCGGGGCGTTACAACACTCCACCACTACGAGAGGATCTCGTCCCGAGATCTAGAATGGCACCGGAGGGAAAACGGAGGAGAAAGAGAAGAGGGAAACTAAGTTGCTTCTTTTGACAAACGAGTGAAACCAAGAACCTTGCAAGGTTGAACAAATTCGAGAAAAGAATACAACGAAGGTGAACTAGGTCGAAAACACTCCATTAGAAACGAGGGACAAAGAGCATTGCGAAAACCTTGAGGTTGAAGGGAAGATATATATATAGAAAAAAAACTCCGGTTAAGACAAGATAGAGAAGGAATAAGACTGATATAATTTGGGCAGCACTCCGGTTGAGAAGGGATGCAAAAATTGATAAGATGAGAGAGCCCGAAAGAAAAACACGACACTCCGGTTGAATGGATAAGCAAAGAAAAGAATACTATCATGACAAAACAAGAAGATGGGTAGAAGAGAGCAACATCACAATGCCTCCGGAACAAACGAATAGAAGATAGATAGTTGAGACAGGGGAATGGAGAAGAAAATGCCAACTTCTGCCATAAAAGAGCTTGAGAAGGCATCCTTAGGAGAAGGGTCGAACAGAGTTGTTGTGAAAACCCACAACATAAATAATAAGCTTGATATGGTCTTATGGAATACAACTCAAATTATGAGGTGACAACCTACCAAACAAGATTGGATTGACAAGAACAAGAAGACGAGAAACTATCTCACCGAGAGGATAAAGAAGAAGTTGGGTCCTTTATAAACAACATAGATAGCAACAAGCCATAGGGAAGGCTTTAGGTGAAGTATAACCCAAGATAACTCCAATGGCAAGATTGATGAATTTAAAATACCTCATTCTTAACAACGTGTGAATCATGAAACATGAACTCAAATTATCAAGAATGACATAATACCACCTCAAACGATGCGATAGAAAGAAATGCACTCCGGATTACAATATGAAGAAAGCCTGAGCTTCTTAAAAGAATCTCGATGAAAACTTCGAGAAAGAATTAAATCTTTGATGAACCGACATGTAGAGCCTTCAAGAAGAACTCCGGTAACAAAAGGATGATCAAACAAAAGGAAAGAGAAGTTGAAAACACAAGGTGAAACCTTGTAATGATTTAGATGAACCTCCGTGGTGATATAATTGTGAGAGGTAGGAACTCCGGGAAAAGATAAGATGAACAATTGAGATCAAGAATTTTGATGAGCCTCCGGAATAGGGAATTAATCATTAGGATGAAACAAGAATAAGAATTACATTATGCGTATCCTTCACCAATTAAATTGATGACAAACAACGGCTTCCACATATTACTTATACTCTTTGAAAAGGATTAAGATAGATATAGCATAAACTCAATGGACCACCGGTAGGATTTGAAAGAACAAAAGAATACATTGATATGATAACGAATGACGAGAGCTCTTGAATGAACCACCGTAAGAATTTAAATGAACAAAGTAAAGATAAAGAAATATCAGGAAGAATTAGAAAATAAACGAAGATGCTTGAGAGAATTTCGATCCATGAGAACGAAGAGATCACGAGCTGATTAAAGATCACTTGAACAAAGCACCGGTAAAAATTGGAGAAAGAGAGCTGAAAGCTGAGAATGAATAAATCTTATTTGACGAACTCCGGATAATCAAACTGAGAAGACTCTTGAATTACTCCAGATGGGTGAAAAGAATTCCCACAATCAGAACAATTATGAGAGGATGGTCTCGTACTAGAACCATGAATCTTGAAGAGAAAAGAGCAAGATTAAGGAGAAACTCTTCTTCGGTCTTCAAATGACAACGAGAAACACCACCGTGAATTGTTGAGGCACTCCGGAATGAATAATGGAAAAGTTTAGCCAACGATGAAAAGAATTTGAAAGGTTTTAGAGGAGGACATTTGACTGATGGCAATTCATTCTTACGTCAAAACTTCGAAAAGAATTTGAGGACAGCTCTGGGAAGATTGGAAGAGTTAGGTAAGATCCTGGGAAAAGACCTGTGGGTTAGGTCCCACTCAAAAGATACACCGTTGAACGATTTAAAAGATAGATTGCACCGGTTGAAATAAATGGCTTGAATGAGATAACAACCTCGAAAGATCTTGAACGAACGCAGAGTGGAAGCACGAACCTTCGAGATATCTTGAGCACTCCGGAACAATAGAATAACGAGCGGTGAAAGATTATTAGGTGAACCGTTATGAGAAGGTATTTGAAAACGAGGAGAAGATATGATCAATAACGCTTGAATTTAAACCACCGGAGAAGAAAAATGAGTGAAGGTTGACGAACTTGAAGCTCCGTTAGAATCTTCCTGATAATCACCGGATAAGAATATTGATAGAAAAGAATGGAGAGACTTCACATCAATAATATGGATACTCGATTAAGAGATCTGAATCCTTGGAGAAAAACAAAGGGAGGGAGGGTGGGAGAAAACAAAGACAATCTAGAATAGATGAAACGAACACCGTTGAGAAGAAGTGATAATTGATCTTGCGGTTGTTGAAATGCTTGGATCCACTTGAAGAGAAGTACACCGGTTGAGAAGAAATTGAAATGACAACTCGATTATCAAGAAGGATAAGTATTCGCATAGGAGTATGAGAATACCGCTTAGGAAAAAGGTATGGAATCAACATTTGACTTCGAAGCAACTCGAATACCACAACTCAAAACAAAACCAAGGATTGGCTTGCAGAATAAGCTGGAACAAACATATGATAGAGATTTCGTCCGAAGTTTTCGTGGTGGGGCCTACACGGGCTCGATCGTACAGCACCATCATGTACAAGGCAGTGCACATGACATACGAAGCATCCCCGAGTCGGCATAGCCAAGGACTCTTTAAGACACAACGAGACCACTGTAAAACCGACCGTGAATAGGCGGACCACTAGACGTCGAACCCCAATTTCATATCATACATCCGTCGGAAAGGATATCCTAAGAGCTACTTGAATTCCCACCTATGAAACTCCCGAACCTTTCCGGTTATGCAATCAGGTGTTGGGGATACAGGGGAAGCATAATATCTCACCCAAACTAGCAAATCCTACATCCAGCTGTATCCATCCTTCAACACATAACCGAGAAAAACTTCGGAAACCATCTACCTCAACCTTCGAAAAGCATCCGTTATACAAGTTATGGCGATACTCCCGAACTCCCGCCCCACTACTGGGTGGCGTCGAGGTTATCTCACCAACGAACTGCATAAAAGAGATTTTCGATGTCGGCGTACTAAACTCAGGTATTCCAGAATTGCAATGATAAAATTATGACGACAACACCTCAGAGCTCAACTCCCCGGGACACTTCCACTAAACCCCTGACAGGAGGCACCAAGACAATGTTCTCATCATAAAACCATCGGAACGATTCCAAGATACCCGCGTGATCCTAAATTTTTTAGTGAAGTTTGAGAAGAGAAGAGACAAAACTCTACGTTAGGATGCCTTACCAGAGCGATGAGGAGACTGGGAAGTAAAAATAATTCCTAAACTCTCCGATATATAATTCCTAATTGACTCAAAACATTTTTGTCTAGACACAACTCGGCCAGTAATAACGATCAAGCAATGGGGCTCCTAAGGTCGGGGAAGGCTCTGATACCAACTTGTAACACCCTCGATGCGACTATATCTCCCACGTGTTGAGGCACGACTTAGAGGCATAATCGCATTGAAGGCATATGTCGCAAGTGAGGTAATCTTCACACAACCCATGTAATATAATAAGGGAAAGAGATACATAGTTGGCTTACAATCTCCACTTCACCCAATTACATGAATAAAGCATTACATCAATCAGATACAATCAAGGCCCGACTACAGAGCCAAAATGAAAGAAGAACCCCAAATGCGACAAAGGTCCCCGATCGACCCCAACTGGGCTCCACTACTGATCAACTAAAACGAAACAACATAAAGGACAAGATCTTCATCGAGCTCCTCCTGAGCTTGGTTGCGTCATCTGCACGGACTCATCGGCACCTGCAAGCTGGTTTTGGAAGTATCTGTGAGCCACAGGGACTCAGCAATCTCGCACCCTCGCGATCAAGACTATTTAAGCTTATGGGTAAGGTAAAGGTATGAGGTGGAGCTGCAGCAAGCGACTAGCACATATGGTGGCTAACATATTCGCAAAAGAGAGCGAGAAGAGAAGGCAAAGCGCGGTCGAGAAACTATGATCAAGAAGTGATCCTATAGCAACCTACATCAAGCATAACTCCAACAACCGTGTTCACTTTCCGGACTCCGCCGGAAAGAGACCATCACGATTACACACGCTGTTGATTCATTCTAATTAAGGTCGACTTCAGGTTTTCTACAACCGGACGTTAACAAATTCCCATCTGCCCATAACCGCGGGCACGACTTTCGAAAGTTCAAATCCCTGCAGGGTGTCCCAACTTAGCCCATCACAAGCTCTCACGGTCAACGAAGGAATAGACCTCCACTCGAGACGTTCCGATCAGACTCGGTATCCCGGTACAACAAGACATTTCGACAGGGTAAAACTAAACCAGCAACACCGCCCGATGTGCCGACATCCTGATGGGAGCTGCACATATCTCGTTCTCAGGGCACACCGGATTGTCTAAACTTCCGGTAGGCCAGCCCAGAGTTGCCCCTGGTAGCCACCGGCGGCTGACAGTTTGGACCAACACTTAGACAAGCACTGGCCCGAGGGGGTTAAAATAAGATGACCCTCGGGATGCGCAACTCCCAAGGGGAAAAAAGGCTGGGTGGCAAATGGTAAAACCAAGGTTGGGCATTGCTGGCAAAGCTTTACTTAAGGCGAACTGTCAAGGGGTTCCCATTATAGCCCAACCGCGTAAGGGACGCAAAATCCGGGAACATAACACCGATATGACGGAAACTAGGGCGGCAAGAGTGGAACAAAACACCAGGCATAAGGCCGAGCCTTCCACCCTTTACCAAGTATATAGATGCATTAATTAAATAAGATATATCGTGATATCCCAACAAGTAAATAAATACCCCAACAAGGAACGGCCTCCAATCTTCACCTGCAACTAGCAACGCTATAAGAGGGGCTGAGCAAAGCGGTAACATAGCCAATCAACGGTTTGCTAGGACATGGTGGGTTAGAGGTTTGACATGGCAATTTGGGAGGCTGACAAGCAAATGGTAGGCATCGTAGCATTGGCATAGCAAGAGCGAGCAAACTAGCATAGCAAAGATAGTAGTGATTTCGAGGGTATGATCATCTTGCCTGAAATCCCGCAAGGAAGAAGAATGAGTCCATGAAGAAGATAAACGGACGTAGACGAACGGATCCTCACAACACGACGTTGTCGGAAACAACCCGAAGAAGCACACCGGAAAGAAGCAAACAACATAGTAAACGACCAACACATCAACATGGCATGATGCACAATCGAGTATGATGCATGTCCGGTTTAATGAAGCATGTCATGGCAAAGTGCACAAGCAATCCTACAAATTAAGTGGAGCTCAATATGCATCGGGATGCATATTGACAAAACACCACATCAATTATTTAGTTCTCTCTTGTTTATGTACCCAACAATATTAAATGTTATTAAACAGGGCAAGAGGGTGAAGCAAATGAAAACTACCTATCTAGTCAAGGTTAAATGAGGCCGAAAGCAACGAACAACAATTCCGGAAACTCCCCATGAGCATATTATAGATTTGGTACTGTTCTTCCCTAAACACAATTTTAGAGTTGTTAAACATGCAAGATGATGCCACCATGTTAAACTAGGCAAAATTCTACCCCATTTACATATAAAGTTTATTAAAATCGGAGTTACGATTATTTAGTTATGAATTAAATCATTTTAGCATAGCATAGGAGCAAATTAATGCAAACAACATTTTAAATAATTCAAACATAGATGAAAGTTGGATATTATTAATCTACACAAAGTTCTGAGCAAGTTTCATATATAAATCATTTTAATCCGATGCGCCATTTGTGAGTTATTAAATGCATGAACATGAGGGTCTAATCTGCAAAACTGGCAATCTCTGGATAAATAGCTAAATTCGTAGAACTGGGAAAAACATGGCGCTGGGGCGGCTCACCCTGGGCCGCATCTGAACAGTGCACTGGGCAAGCCCAACGGCAGGGAAAAAAATAACAAGAGGAGGGGGCGCTGGGGCGGCTCACCCTGGGCCTTGGCCCAGTAGAGGAGGAAGGAGGCCGAGGCGAGGCCGGCTGGGCTGGCCTTGGGGCGCTCGCGCTGGGCATGGAGGCCAAGGCGGGGAGGCTGGGCCGCACTCGGTGCTGCGCTGGCCGGGAAGCTGGACCGGCCCACGTGGAGGGTCAACGTCGTCGAGCGGGGGAACTGGTTCCCGATCCATGGCGATGGCGGCGATGGAGGACTCCGGCTGCGAGCGGGGTCCGGCGAGGCGGCAGGAAACGGGCGGATCCGGCGAGCTCCATGCCGGATCTGGACGGGGCCGGAGGAAGGGAGGCGACGGCGAGGGAAAGCGGCGTCGGGACGGGCAAGGCGGCGCCGGCGATGGTGGCCCGCGGCGGCGAGGGCGCACGGCGGCGGAGAAAAACGGTGGTGAAGGCGTGGATCGAGGGGCTCCTCCCCTCGACCGGCTGCGGGAGCGAGGAGGCGCGGGGTGCCTGCGGGCGGCGGCGGAGATCCGGGCTCGCGCGGGCCCCGGATGGGCTCCGCGGGCCGGCGGCGAAGTGGGGCGGCGCGGTGCCATGTGGCGTGCGGTGAGTGGAGGGGAAGCGGCGGCGGGGTGACGTGTCGCGCTCTCATTGGGCGGAGTGAGGTGGCGGAGGCAGCGGACATGTCCGGCCGGTGGTGAAGGTTTCGTCCGGGCGCAAGGTAGAAGACGGCTAGGGTTTGGACTGCGCGAAAAAATTGGAGGGGATCACATATTTATAGGTAGAGGGGGCTAGGAGAGTCCAAATGAGGTGCGGTTTGTGGCCACGCGATCGTGATCGAACGACCGAGATGATGAAGCAGAGTTAGGTGGGTTTTGGGACAAAATGGAAGGGTGTTGGGCTGCAACACACACGAGGCCTTCTCGGTCCCTCGGTTAACCGTTGGAGCATCAAACGAAGTCCAAATGGTACGAAACTTGACAGGCGGTCTACCGGTAGTAAACCAAGGCCGCTTGGCAAGACTCGGTCCAATCCGGAAATGTTTAATCCCCACACATGAAAGAAAGGTAGAAATGACCACCGGAGAAGAACGGAACGCCGGATTGCAAAACGGACAACGGGAAAAATGCTCGGATGCGTGAGACGAACACGTATGCAAATGAAATGCGCATGATGACATGATATGCAATGCATGACACGCAAGGAATGACAAGGCAACACCAGCGAATAACTGAACGACACCTGGCATATCGGTCTCGGGGCGTTACACCGATTGACCAAAGTTTTGATGGATGGTGGCAGCGGATTGAATATCTTGTATGCTGAGACCCTCCGTGGGATGGGCATTCTGATGTCCAAGCTCAGTGAGAGTAACATGACCCTCCGTGGGATGGGCATTCTGATGTCCAAGTTTCACGGAGTTATACCAGGGAAGAAGGCAGATTCACTCGGCCAGATCACCCTTAATGTGGCTTTCGGTGATTCAGAGAATTACCGGAAGGAAAAGTTGACGTTTGAAGTCGTGGATTTTCACAGTGCCTATCATGCTATCTTGGGCAGGACTGCGTATGCCCGTTTCATGGCTCAACCATGTTATGCGTATCTCAAGCTCAAGATGCCTGGCCCTAGAGGCGTGATTACAGTCATTGGTAATCGGCAGTGAGCAGAAGAGTGCTTCCAAAAGGGATCAAAGATTGCCGATGAACAGATGGCAGCAATTAAAATGGAGGAATACAAGAAGCCAGCAGATCCGAGTGATTTGTTGAGAGCTAAGAAGCCTGCTTCAGAGTCTGCATTTAAGTCGACTGGTGAAACAAAGTCAGTTCATATTCACCCGACTGACCCCAATGCTGCTCTGACTCATATATCAACAACACTCGATAGTAAATAGGAAGAAGCGCTCATCCAGTTCCTCCATGAGAACGGGGACATCTTTGGATGGAAACCTTCTGACATGCCAGGTGTACCCAGGGATCTAGCTGAGCACCATTTGCGAGTCGACCCAAAAGTTAAACCTATGAAAGAGTATCTCCGATGGTCCGCCGTGGAAAAGCGAAAGGTGATTGGCGAAGAAGTGGCTTGGCTTCTAGCAGCCGAGTTCATCTGAGAGATTTACCACTCCAAGTGGCTCGCCAATGTTTTCATGGTTCCCAAGAAAGATGATTCACTCTGTATGTGCATTGACTTCAAGCACATCAATCGGGCATTCCCGAGGGATCATTTTCCTCTACCCCGCATTGGTCAAATAGTCGACTCGACTGCGGGATGTGAGCGACTGTCCTTTCTGGACGCATATTTCGGGTATCATCATATCTGATTGTATGGGCCTAACAAAATAAAGACAACCTTTATCACCCCATTCGGGTGCTTTTGCTATGTTACCATGCCCTTTGGTATCAAGAATGCTGGCGCCACGTTCATGCGCATGATACAGAAGTGCCCGCTCACTCAAATTAGTCGGAATGTGGAGGCGTACATGGATGACATCGTGGTTAACACGTAAAGGTTTCGACCTACTGACTGACCTCGCTGAAACCTTTGTCAATCTGAGAAGATATGATATAAAGCTTAACCCGTCAAAGTGTACATTTGGAGTTCCAGGTGGCAAGTTACTCGGTTTCCTTGTTTTCGAACGAGGAATCAACGCGAACCCAGAGAAAGTCGGCGCAATACTCCGAATGAAGCGCCCCGTGCGCATACACGACGTTCAGAAGCTTACTGGCTGTTTGGCCGCCTTGAGTCCGTTCATCTCTCGTCTCGGTGAAAAGGCATTACCTCTTTACCGATTGATGAATAAACCTGATAAGTTCGAGTGGACTCCTGAAGCTGACGCGGTGTTTGCAGAGCTCAAAGCCCTGCTTTCCACCCAACCGGTGCTCGCTGCTCCAGTTAGCAAGGAGCCTTTGTTGCTTTATATTGCAGCCACTGGACAAGTTGTCAGTACAGCACTCACGGTCGAGCGGCAAGAAGAAGGTAAAACCCATAAAGTTCAGCGCCCAGTGTACTATATTTCTGAAGTCTTAACTCCATCCAAGCAGAGGTATCCGCATTACCAAAAGTTGGTCTATGGAATTTACTTGACTACGAAGAAGGTAGCACATTATTTCTCAGATCACTCCATCACAGTCATCAGCGATGCTCCATTGTCAGAAATTCTGAACAACAGAGATGCAACTGGTTGAGTAGCTAAGTGGGCGATTGAACTCCTTCCGTTGGATATCAAGTTTGAGGCAAAGAAAGCAATCAAATCCCAAGCAATAGCAGATTTCCTCATCGAGTGGATTGAACAACAACAATCGACTCAAGTGCAGTCGGAACATTGGACTATGTTCTTTAATGGGTCCAAAATTTTGAGCGGTTCTGGTGCTGGAGTTGTTCTGGTATCCCCGCGAGGTGACAAACTTAGCTATGTCCTTCAGATTCACTTTGATTCCTCTAACAATGATGCTGAGTACAAAGCTCTTTTGTATGGGTTGCGAATGGCCATTTCACTCAGCGTTCGTTGCCTAATGGTCTTTGGCGACTCGGATTTGGTGGTTAACCAAGTGATGAAAGAGTGGGATGTCAGAAGCCCGGCTATGACTGGTTATTGCAATGCAGTTAGAAAGTTAGAAAAGAAGTTTGAAGGTTTAGAGCTCCACCATATTCCCCGATTGAAGAACCAGGTAGTAGATGACCTGGCTAAGATAGATTCTAAGCGAGGGTACATTCCCAGCAATGTGTTCTTAGAGAATCTTCACAGACCATTAGTCTAGGAAGATCCCTTCACGGAAGAGCCCCCGCAACCTAAGAGTTCCACTGATCCGACTGAAGTTGAAGTCCCAGCTGTGGTCGACCTAGTCATGGAAGTTTTGGTCGTCATTCCTGATTGGACTGTACCGTACATCGCATATATTCTCAGGAAAGAGCTGCCAGAAGACGAAGATGAAGCGCGACAGATCGTCCATCGATCCAAAGCCTTCACCGTGATAAGCGGTCGACTGTACAGAGAAAGTGTGACCGGAGTTGCTCAATGATGCATTACCCCAGAAGAAGGCCGAATGATCCTCAATGATATCCACTCGGGGACCTGTGGTCACCATGCATCCTCACGGACAATCGTGGCCAAAGCATACCGAGCAGGGTTTTTTCTGGCCACGAGCAAATGAAATGGCAAAGGAAATAGTCGACAAATGTGAAGGTTGCCAGTTCTACTCCAACATGTCTCACAAACCCGCCTCAGCCCTGAAGACCATTCCACTCATCTTGCCATTTGCCGTTTGGGGGTTGGATATGGTTGGACCCTTGAGGACTGGCAGAAGTGGTTTCAGTCACCTACTTGTTGTAGTCGACAAGTTCACTAAATGGATTGAAGCCAAGCCCATCAAAAGCCTCGATTCGAGCACTGCCGTCAGCTTTGTCAGTGGGCTAACATTCAGGTTTGGAGTCCCGCACAACATCATCACAGACAATGGATCAATCTTTGATTTAGATGAATTCAGAGCTTTCTGTGCTTCCCAAGGCACTCGGGTCGATTATGCTTCGGTCGCTCACCCGCAGTTGAACGGACAAGCAGAAAGAGAAAATGGTTTGATCCTCCAAGGATTTGAAGCCCAGGCTGATGTGAGATCTCAAGCATGCGGCTGGCACTTGGGTAGATGAGTTACCATCAGTACTATGGGGCCTGAGGACAACGCCGAATCGGTCGACTGGTCAGACTCCCTTCTTCCTGGTCTATGGAGCCGAAGCCGTACTACCGACTGATTTGCTTCATAATGCCCCGCGAGTGGAACTCTTCTTAGAAGCCGAAGTAGAATAAGACAGTCAAGATGTTGTTGACCTTCAGGAAGAGGAAAGAGAGACGGCGCTGATCCATTCGACCATCTATCAACAAGATATGCGGCATTTTCATGCCAGAAACGTCAGGGGTCAAGCATTTCGGGAAGGAGACCTAGTTCTCCGAGTGGACCATCAACGTCCACACAAGCTCGCCCCTGCCTAGGAAGGCCCCTTCATTATCACCAAAGTGCTCCACAATGGTGCATATCACCTATACGATGTGGAGCACAAGAAAGACGAGCCACGCGCCTGGAATGCGGAGCTTCTCTGTCACTTTAACACTTAATCATTTAGACTGTCGAGATGTAATAAGAAGTACCTTTCAGTTTGTTTATCAAAGACAAGGCTTTGCAGTCTCCTATATGATTGTTGTTTCTTATGCATGTGTCCAAAATCCCCAAGTGGGTGGCTTAGCTGCAAACCTGATTCGCCTAAGTTCCAAAAATTAAAATCCCACCGAGTGGAGAGCATGTCTCCCATTAGGGGGTTTAGCTGCGAACCTGATTCGCCTAAGTTTAAAAAATCCTACCGAGTGGTGGGCAACCCTCCCACTTGGGAGCTTAGCTACAATCCAGTACTCACCTAAGTTTTAAAAATCCTACTGAGTGGTGAGCAACCCTTCCACTCGGGGGCTTAGCTGCACTGGAGTACTCGCCTAAGTTTAAAAAATCCTACCGAGTGGTGAGCAACCCTCCCACTCGGGGGCTTAGCTGTAGTCCAGTACTCGCCTAAGTTTAAAAAATCCTACCGAGTGGTGAGCAACCCTCCCACTCAGGGGCTTAGCTGCAGTCAAGTACTCGCCTAAGTTTAAAAATTCCTACCGAGTGGTGAGCAACCCTCCCACTCGGGGGCTTAGGTGCAGTCCAGTACTTGCCTAAGTTTAAAAAATCCTACCGAGTGGTGACCAACCCTCCCACCCGGGGGCTTAGCTGCAGTACAATACTCTCCTAAGTTTAAAAAATCTTACCGAGTGGTGAGCAAACCTCCCACTCGGGGGCTTAGCTGCAGTGTAGTACTCACCTAAGTTTAAAAAATCTTACTGAGTGGTGAGCAACCCTCCCACTCGGGGGCTTAGCTGCAGTCCAGTACTCGCCTAAGTTTAGAAAATCCTACCGAGTGGTGAGCAACCCTCCCACTCAGAGGCTTAGCTGCAGTCCAGTACTCGCCTAAGTTTAAAAAATCCTACCGAGTGGTGAGCAACCCTCCCACTCGGGGGCTTAGCTGCAGTCCAGTACTTGCCTAAGTTTAAAAAATCGCTCCATCCTTATCCGCAAGGACGGCGAGGTGCAGGTCGACCACGATCTGTCCTCGGGGCTTCGACACAAATACGACGTCCGCTCCATCCTTATCCACAAGGACGACGAGGTGCAGGTCGACCGCGATCTGTCCTCGGAGCTTCAACACAAATACAACTTCCGCTCCATCCTGATCCACAAGGACGACGAGGTGCAGGTCGACCGCGATCTGTCCTCGGAGCTTCGACACAAATACAACGTCCACTCCATCCCGATCCGCAACACCAAGTATCTTTGCCCATGATACACTCGACTGAGCTGCCTCACAAAGGCAGTAGCAACTCAAACTGAAGAAACAAGTTCTACTCAAAGAGTCAAAAGATCCAAAAGCAACCAAGTTCAGGTAAATCCTACAAGGTTCCAGATCGCAGTTCAAGGTACTCGAGCATCAGGCCCAAAGAAGTTTAAATGGTTACAAAAACCACTCGACATACTGAGGCAAATTTAATCGGATCATAAAAAAGTTTGTTCACTCCGCGGGAGGACCGGCAAGCTCGACGAATTCGTCCAAGTCGATTCCATCTGCAATCTGAGTGGCGGCGAAAATAAAGGTTTCCATGAAGGACTGGAAGTCATGTTTTCTGGTATTGGCAACCTTGATCGCTGCTAGCTTCTCCTCCTTGGCTTCCTTGCAGTGGACTCGAACTAGAGACAGAGCTACGTCAGCGCCGCAACAAGCAGATGACTTCTTCCACTCCTGCACTCGGCCAGGGATCTCGTTGAGTCGAGTCATCAAAGACTCGAGGTCATTCTAGGGCATCTCTCGTGGCCAAAGCATTGAGTTAATCAGTGACACCGCAACCTTCAGGCGAGCAAGGTAGGCCGTAACACTGGTAACATGGGATTCCATTCGGAGCACGTTCATGGCAGCTTCATCACCAACAAGGGAAAGGACGGGGTCCAGGCCTGTCTCGATCCGTCCGGTTTCTTCTTCAAAGTTTTGGCAGAATTCTACAAACGCAAAGAAATAATGAGTCGACGGCTGCATGGTGAATCGACGATAGCTAAACAGCCAGATAAGGAAGGATACCTTCGAGCACAAGGAATAGCTTCTTGGCGAGTGCCCCCAGATAAGCTTCCAGATCATTTCTCTTACGAGAAATGCCTTCAATATTATCGTTCAAAGCCACTTTGTCTTTCTTCAGACGAGTCACTTCTCGGTTGGACTCGTTAAGGGATGTCTTCAACTTGGTGTTTTCTTCCTCCAGCGCACCCACTGAGGCCAGTTTCTTGTCAGCAAGTGCAGTCTTCTCCTGAGCCTCCTTTTGTGCAGCGGCAAGATCAAGGTCCTTTTTCGCCAGAGCCTGCTTCATTTTCTCTGAATGATATGTACTCGGGTCAGACAGAAGAACGAGGAGATGACTTGTGAGTCGGCCAAGATAAACAATCGACCAGTTGTTACCTTCCATACCGGCTGTCTCATCTTTGACCTTCTACAAGTTCTGCTTAGCCAGCTCCAAGTCAGGATTGAGTTGTCTCTGCTTCTTCTCGAATTCGGAAAATTTGGAGATGAGCTCACAGGATTTCTGAAGTCAATAAATGTTACATCAGTGACCAGAATCGAAAGTTATTCACTCCTGAGTGAAAAGAATTCTCAGACTACTGCCGAATCAAACATTCAATAGTAGTCTCGGGGACTACACCCAGTGGATGCACTTAGCGTGCCCCCACTGGTTCAAGTTACACTCGACATGATCCGTTCAGACCGAGTGAGAAAGTTATGATTCTTAAACCATAGCCAACTGCCCACAGTCAAAGCTACGGTCTCAGGGACTACACCAAGTGGGTGCACTCAGCGTGGCCCCACTGGTTCAAAGACTCAATCGACACAATCTAGTCGACTTAAGAAGCAAAGACTATTCAGAAGTACTACTTAGCAATAAATTAAACACCCAGTGTGTGTACAAATGCAAAAAGCATACTGACGAAAAGATGCACAAGGAAAACTTTCGGGTAGCATATCCTAACAGAACAAGCGACAAGCTAAGAGCTCAGTCGGTAATCAACCAACCTGGACGTTGCTCTAGAGAGTTGAGCTGGCGTCATAAGCAGCTTGACTGGCCCCTCGAACCACCTTCATCTGCTCCACCATGATGCCTGCCTGGCGTATGGCCTCCTTGGCAGCACCGACTTGGTCCTCCGGGACGCGATACATAGTGAAGATTGGAGACGGTGTATCGGCTGGGATCTGAGCAGACGACGCCGAAGGCTGAGCACTTGACAATGGTACGACAAAAGTCACAGAAGTTCAGTTGGCATCACCGGTCTCCTGGATCACCGGCTCCATCACTAGCGTCGACTAGGGCACCTTGCTAGTTGATGTCTTCTTGCTCCTCCTGGGCCTCAGCGGCACATCCTCGTCGTCATCTGCAAGATCAATGACATTGGGAGGAGCTGCAAAAAAGAATTAATCATCAGAATTCAGTCGATCAACAAAATGGCTGAGAAAGCAAAGACAAGTTTGCAAAAGTCATACCCGGGTTAGAAGTGACCATGTCTTCCACATCCTCGCCATCATCCCTGTAAGTAGAAGTCCCAGAAGTAGCAGCTCTGCAAGTTTCAAGATTCACTTGGACAAATGAGAAAGAGAGTCAACAACACAAGTCCACAATTGAAAAGTGGGGACAAGACACTTACGCAGAAGCAATGAGGACGTCGATCTTGATCTTGGGCAGGGTCTTCCGAGACTTTGGTTCTGCAACTTTTGGCTGCTTTGGAGCCTTCTCAGTCGGCATAGGGGAAGAGGTCCGAGTGCGCTTGGAAGTCTGTCCAGTCGGCTTAGCTACTTCGCCGCGGATACTTGCTGGGTCGTGCTTATGTTTGGAATGCTTTTCGTTGCGAGGTGGTGACTCAACTTCTTCACCACTGCTCGAGTCCTCGCTTTCCTCCTCCTCTTCTCCTCCATCAGACTGCCAATCCATCCATTCGCCTCTGCTTTCTTCTCCTTCCTGGTACTGCTCTTGCTCCCCGTTCGGCATTGAGAACATCTCCGTGTAAACCTGCGAAGCAAAAGAGGTGACCAAAGGATGGTCGACTCAGTAAACAACTGCAAGTCAGAATGAAAAACACTCGGAGATAAGGGACATACCTTGTCTGGTTGGTTGTTGGTGTCAAATGGTAAAACTCTTCGGGAGCCCCTGGGGTTATCCTTGTTCCCTGTCATGCTTTGCACCCACTGTGCCTGTAGCGACCCGACCTCAAACGGTCAAGTCTCTTGCTTCAGTGTCATCCCTGGAAAGGTAATGCTGACACACACAGTACTCGAAGGATTTATATCAGAGTAACAATCACACACTTATTACATCGAATGTCTCAAAAGAGAACTTATTACAATAAATATGGCTTAAGGCCATCTAATACGATAACAGCAGAAGGCTTGGAAGATAAAGTGAGTCCATCAACTCCAACGGCATAGCTGAGCTGCACGGCAACGACCTAACGAACCTTACTCCTCGTCTGAAAAGTCTGCAACATAACATGTTGCAGCCCAAAAACGGGTCAGCACATGGAATATGCTGGAAAGATAACACAGTAGAGCAAGAACAGAATAATGCTATCACTACATGCATATTTGGCTGGTGGAAAGATCTATGGTTATAGTTTTGCGAAAAGCCAATTTTTCCCTACAACAAAGGAATAGATTTTAATTTAACTATGATGGTAGTTGAAACATCATTGAGAAGGTTCCCCCAACTCAATCCCAATTGAAGTAATTATCAACCCAACAATATTAAGTTAAAAAGTGATGAGATACTTAAGATACTCCAAGTACTAGA
Source organism: Triticum urartu (assembly GCF_056163025.1). Taxonomy (NCBI): domain Eukaryota; kingdom Viridiplantae; phylum Streptophyta; class Magnoliopsida; order Poales; family Poaceae; genus Triticum; species Triticum urartu. Next base: position 283,808,653 of record NC_141877.1, read on the forward strand.
TACTCAAGATTGTCCATAACCGGGGACACGGCTAACCATGATTAGTTTATACACTCTGCAGAGGTTTGCGCACTTTTCCCCACAAGACTCGATTGCCTCCATTGAATTTCTCGCACTACATGGTGTTTGAGAAACGAATGACCGAGACACAGTCTTTCAGAAACATTAACTCTCTACTCCGGGCAGACCATACCAAACCTACAACCCACTACCTGCTGATCTACCTCTTCGAGAGCTTCACGTGACTTACTCAACTATGCTAGAGCCCATAATAGCTTGTGGCTGCACACGGAAGTTTCTAGCATGAATCATCTCAGTTCCCTTTGAGCCTGGGTGGCGGTCCATAGGAAAATCACACGGAGCCCCGGGATTTCCAAAAAATACAGGCAACACTGGGTTCTCCAGGTGCCTCAATCCACCTAGATGTGTATTCAAGTTGCCACCTTAAGTTGAACCATTAATTAACAATCTCACATCTGTCACGGATTTCACTCAACCAAACCACGTCTACGAGCATAGCATAGCAATGTAAGCAACGCGTCGAAGTAACTCCCAAGGGTTTGAATGTAACAAGGCAATAGGTTCTACCTCATCAACTACTTCCCAACCCACATGTTATTGGCATCCTAATCATGCAATGTTTGAGGATTGGAACTAATGCATAAAAACTGGGTGATAAAGGGGTATGATCAAAGTGTTACTTGCCTTGCTGATGATCCGCAAAACCTAGGGACTCCAAATAACACGCTTCACACTCCGGGAATTCTATCGCAAACAAATAATAGCATACATAAGCAGTCAATCAAACAAGCACGGGTAAATCTCAAATAAGAAGATCTAACCAGAAAGTTCAACTTAAGAACTCCGGTTTGCAAAAAAATGAAATCAAACGGAGCAACGAAACTCAAACGGCGAAAGAAAACAAGATCCCTTTACTAATCTGGACTAAGGTCAAATTTTATAGTAGCAAAATCTTATTTAAGTTGATTAAATAGAAAGAGGGTCTCGAGACGAAGATCTAGGCACTTGAATTGCCTGATTCTGATAAACGAGCGAAAAGATAAACTGAAACAAAAATCGGATCAGAGATCACAATCAGAAATAATCACAGAAAAATCCGATAAAAGAAAACTGATGAACAGGCTAACGAACGAGCGTTCATTGTCTGTAACTAACGAGCGAAAACCGTTCGTTTAAATGAACATACGGACGAACGTCCGCTAAAGAGAAGAACCGAGAAAAACCGGTGAACCGATCTAAAAAAACAAACTAGGTTTTTCAAAAAAACTGAATCAGTTTTCTTTACAAAACCGATGGCGAACGGCTACCGCGTCGGGTCCGGCAAGACGCAGGGCGAGGCGGCGAGGCGTGGTGGCGGGGCGAGGCGGCGCGGGAGCGGCGACGGCGGCTTGCAGCGGTGGCGGCGAGGCGCGGGTGGCGGCGCGATTCGGGAGGCGGGCTGCGGCGGCGGTGGTCGGTGGTGGTGGCGGGGGCTTGCGACGGCATATAAAAGGGGGGAGGTGCCTTAGAGGAGGGGGCAAGGCGGCGGCGGAAGAGTCCGGCTCGGACTCCTGTCCGAGTCGGCAGCGGCGGCGGCGCGCGTCCTGGTGCGGGACGGCGGCGCGGGAGATGGGCCGGCCCGGCTAGGTTTCGGCCCAGTCAACGCCCGAAGATTTTTTATTTTTTAAACAATTCCGCCAAACAGAATAAAAATCCTAGAAAATAAAATAAAAATCTAAAAATTCCAAAACAAATTTTCACAGTCTAAATAAAATATTTAGAACGAGATGAACATTTTCTTGGCCCTAAAATGCAATTTTGAAAACGTGCAATTTTTCTAATGCAAACAAAATTGCAATAAGCTCCAAATAAAAACAAATATTTTATTTTAATATTTTTCCTCCAATATTTCAATTATTTTGGAGAAGTCATATTATCTTCTCTCATATATTTTAATATGAAATATTTTCGGAGAGAAAAATAATTAAAACCAAAAATCCTCGTTTCAATATTTGATAATAATCAAATTTGAAAACCGGGAAATCCCCAACTCTCTCCGAGGGTCCTTGAGTTGCTTAGGATTTTCGAGGATCGCGAGACGAAATGCAATAAAATATGATATGCAAGAATGATCTATGTATAACATTCCAAATTGAAAATTTGGGATGTTACAAACCTACCCCCCTTAAGATGAATCTCGCCCTCGAGATTCGGGTTGGCTAGAAAATAGGTGTGGGTGGTCTTTGCGAAGATCATTCTCTCGTTCCCAGGTGGCTTCATCTTCGGTATGGTGGCTCCACTGAACTTTGCTTAACTTGATAACCTTGTTACGGGTGACTCGACCGGTAAACTCCAAAATCTTGACTGGCTTCTCCTCATAAGTCAAATCATTGTCCAACTGAATCGCCTCCAAGGGTACGATATCTCAGCGGTATATCGGCCATCTCAGCATGGCACTTCTTCAACTGGGAAACGTGAAACACATCGTGAACTCCTGACAGTCCTTCAGGTAACTCCAACTTGTAGGCAACTTCTCCCATCCGTTCCAAAACACGATACGGTCCTACAAATCTCGGGGCTAACTTTCCCTTAACTCCAAAACGTTTCACCCCTCGAAAAGGTGATACTCGCAGATAGGCTCTATCTCCAATTTCATAGGTTACCTCCTTGCATTTCGAATCTGCATAACTCTTCTGTCTGGACTGAACTATCTTCACTCTATCTTGAATCAGTTTAACTTTCTCCTCGGACTCTTTGATCAAGTCTGGTCCAAACAACTATCAGTCTCCAACTTCATCCCACATCAACGGTGTTCTGCACCTTCGTCCATACAGGGCTTCGAACGGTGCCATCTTCAAACTGGCTTGGTAACTATTGTTGTATGAGAACTCTACGTAAGGCAAATTTTCATCCCAACTAGATCCATAATCTAACGCACAGGCTCTCAACATGTCCTCCAAAATCTGGTTGACTCTCTCGGTCTGTCCATCTGTCTGCGGGTGAAATGTTGTACTGAACTCCAATCTCGTTCCCAAAGTTTGGTGCAATTGATGCCAAAACATTGAGGTAAACTGTGTTCCTCTATCGTATACGATGGTCCTTGGAACTCCATGCAGACATACGATCCTGGACATATATATCTTGGCCAACTTCGCACTTGTATGAGTTGTTTTCACTGGGATAAAGTGTGCCACTTTGGTCAAGCGATCAACTACTACCCATATAGAATCATATCCTGATTTGGTCCTGGGCAATCCGGTGATAAAATCCATGCCAAGTTTATCCCACTTCCATTCGGGTATCGGCATAGGCTGTAGCAATCCTACTGGCTTTTGATGCTCTGCCTTCACTCTCTGACATACATCACATACGGCTACATACTCGGTGATATCCTTCTTCATCCCTGTCCACCAGAAAAGTTCCTTCAAATCCAAATACATCTTGGTTTTTCCGGGGTGTATCGAGTATGGTGAGTCATGAGCCTCCTGAAGTATTAATTTCCTAATCTCTGGGTCATTGGGCACATAAACTCGGTCCTCAAACCATAAGGTGTTGTGCTCATCCTCACAAAAACCTTTGGCCTTTCCTTCGCTCATTCTCTCTTTAATCTCGGCAATATCTTTGTCATCCTTCTGAGCTTCTCGAATCTTTCCCAACAATGTAGACTGAACCTCCACTGTTGCAACAAAACCTCTAGGAACAATCTCCAATTGAAGTTCCCAGAGATCCTTTGCTAACTCCTTCAGCAATCCCGTGCTCTCTAGGGTATTAGCATAACACTTTTGGCTCAAAGCGTCTGCTACGACATTGGCCTTTCTTGGATGATAGTGCAGCGTCATCTCATAATCCTTTATAAGCTCCAACCATCTCCTCTGCCTAAGGTTCAGTTCCTTCTATGTGAAGATGTACTTCAAACTCTTATGATCCATGTACACATCACAATGGTTTCCAATAAGGTAATGCCTCCAAGTCTTCAACGCATGCACTACGGCTGCTAAATCCAAATCATGCATGGCATAATTCAATTCGTGCGATTTTAGTTGTCGTGAGGCATACGAAACAACTCTTCCGTCCTGCATAAGCACACTTCCAAGTCCTAAGCGAGAGGCATCGCAATACACTTGGAAATCCTTACGTATATCTGGCAGTGTTAGCACCGGGGCTGTAGTCAAACGTCTCTTCAACTCCTGGAAACTTGCCTCTCAATCTTCCGTCCAATTAAACTTGGTATCTTTCTTCAATAATTTCGTCATTGGCTTCTCAATCTTGGAAAATTCTCAAAAAATCTCCGGTAGTATCCTGCGAGCCCAAGAAAACTGCGGATCTCGCTAACTGAAGAGGGTGCCAACCATTCAGTGACTAACTGAACCTTGGTGGGGTCTACTGCTATACCTTCTCCTGATATAACATGTCCAAGGAATACGACTTCCTTCAACCAAAACTCGCATTTGCTGAACTTGGCATACAACTGATGTTCCCTGAGTTTCTCGACAACTAAACGCAAATGCTCCTTGTGCTCCTCTTCATTCTTCGAGTATACCATTATATCATCAATAAAAACCACAACGAACTTGTCCAAATACTCCATGAACACCTTGTTCATCATGCTCAAGAAATAGGCAGGGGCGTTTGTCAGTCCAAACGACATGACCGTATATTCGTATAGCCCATACCGTGTGGTGAATGCTGTCTTGGGTATAACCTTCTCTTGAATCTTCAACTGGTGGTATCCTGATCGCAAATCGATCTTTGAAAACACCTTAGCTCCTTGTAGCTGGTCAAACAGATCATTGATCATCGGCAATGGGTACTTGTTCTTGATTGTCACTTCATTCAAGGCCCGATAATCAAGAACCATTCTTAGGGACGTATCCTTCTTCTCGACCAAAAGCACTGGGGCTCCCCATGGTGATGAACTCCGTCGAATGTAACCTTTCTCCAATAACTCCTTGATCTGTTTCTTAATCTCCTCCAGATCATTCGCGGGCATCCGATAGGGTCTCTTGGATATTGGCCCTGTACCTGGTAATAATTCTATCAAAAACTCGATGTCTCGATCCGGTGGCATGCCTAGTAATTCCTCTGGGAAAACATCCGGGTAATCCTTTACTACAGGCACTTCCTCCTGAACAACTCCCGTGAGGGTATTTACTTGGCTACTTCTTGGCGCATGCCTAGATACATACTTGATCCTTTTTCCCTCAGGGGTGGTGAGACAAATTGACCTACTAGCACAGTCAATGCTTCCTCCGTACTTTGACATCTAGTCCATTCCTAATATCACATCCAATCCTTGTGACTCCAAGATAATTATGTCGGACGGAAAAACATGGTTGCCAATGGTTAAGGGTATCTGGTCGCACCATCGACTAGCCATATACTCTGATCCAGGTGAGCTCACTAACAGAGGGGTCCTAAGGGTTTGGGTCGGTAGTTTAAACTTATCCACGAATTCCCTTGATATGTGTGAATGTGATGCACCAGTATCAAAAAGAACAAGAGCGGTAAATGACTTAACCAAAAACTTACCTATAACCACGTCTGGCTGCTCTTCAACCTCCTCCACGTTAACGTGGTTTACTTGTCCTTTGCTGAATGGATTGGGCTTCTTCCCAGCGCTCCCATTTCCGTTTCCATTCTTCCCTTCAGGGCACTCCGTGGCATAGTGTCTAGTCTTCCCGCACTTGAAACAAGTAACATGGCTTAGGTCTCTCTTGGCGAGTGTGGCTGGATTGGGGCGGTTCTGATTGTTGCTTGCTCCATTCCCATTCCCATTCCTTGGGCCAGTATGGTTATGGTTACTTCCTCCATTATGGTTGTGGCCTCCATGGTTATGAACAAGTCCTCCCGAGTTCGGGGTTAGGCGAGGCTTCTGCTCTCAATCTGCTGTTGCTTCCCTTCAATCATAAGAGCCTTATCTACCAACTCCTGGTAGTTGTTGAATGTTGCCACCATCAACTGCATGCTCATCTCATCATTCAACCCTTCCATAAACTTCTCCTGCTTTGCGGCATCTGTGGCCACATCATCAGGGGCATAGCGAGATAACTTGCTAAATTCATCCGCGTACTGAGCCACGGTACGGTTCCCCTGGCGTAAGTTGCGAAACTCACGCTTCTTCATATTCATGGCTCCAGTTGAAACATGGGTTGTGCGGAAAGCTTGCTGAAACTGATCCCATGTCACCGTGGCTATAGGGTAGGTGACAGTGTAATTCTCCCACCATGAGGCTGCTGGTCCATCCAACTAATGTGCGGCAAAACGCACCTTCTCAACATCGGTACATCCTGTAGTGGTTAACTCCCTTCCAATCCTGCGGAGCCAATCATCTGCTACTATGGGCTCGGTGCTACTGGAAAACACCGGCGGCTGCAACCTCAGAAAACGGGCTAAGTTGTCAACTGGCGGTGGTGGTGGATTGTTGTTGTTGTTGTTGCCTTGGTTTTGGACTAACAACTGGATCAGGGTATTCTGCTGCTGGATCACCTGAGTGAGCTCCGGTGGGAATGCGAATCCAGGGTCACGTCTCGGAGGCATCTGATGGGTTTAGAGGGGAGAGATTTAGAATAGAATGAGGTCTAATGAGAAAGCACTACCCATATGCACATGAGAGACAAACACAATCATTTCACTCAATCAATCAAGCAAGGGCATACAATCGATCTAGAACTATCGCAAAAGTGCTCGGACTACACTATTTACATGGTGGAATACTACTACTGATGTGGTGGTCTACTAAAAATATTCCTCGATTGAAGACTCCATGATATCTGCTCTAGCTTCGTCTTCAAAGTCATCATCGCTAAGGTCGGAGTCGGTGTCGTCGATGATGATGTAGTCCTCCGGGCGAATCTCCATGGGTTCTTCGTCTTCTTCTCCTGGTGCGGGGTCTCCCATGAATACTCCGATCTTCTTAATCAGGTCGTCATTCTGCTCCAATAGTGTCGCAATTTCCTCCTCTTATCCATCGTGTGTAGACTTAAGTTCTTCTTCCAGCTTGATGATCCTTGTCTTCGCCTTCTTCAGATCTATCATGCCTGCACACATTTCATTCTCCTGGAGTCGAATGTGCTGGTTTAATTCCTGGATGAAAGGTGCAATTGATCTATCTTTCCTGGTGCTGATCATCTCCCATTGCTCATCTCGGCGCCCACAGATCTGGTAGATAGTATCCTTAAGCTCCTTTTGGTAAACTTCTCCAATGCATCCCATGGTGATGTGAGCTGCCATACTCTTTCCTAGACTCCAGGTTGGTGCATCGAAAGGAAACTCTATGGGCTTAGTGACTGGCATGAATGTCCTTCCTGGAACTTGAACTTGAATCATCCATCGCTCCTCTTCGGGTAAAGTGGCGTTGTAACTCCCGGTGAAGCTTGGTATTCCTATGTTCATGTACCTAGTGACTTCCTTCAAGTGTCATCCAAAGGGTGTGTCCTCATCCGGTTTGTGCAAACTTGTTCCTTGCGTCTGCCATCCTAAAGAGTGGAAAATGGAGAGGAGTCAGAAATGAGAAGAGAATAGTGATCTAGGGATTTAGCTTAGTGGTCGTGTCCTACACTCTGCGTGTGCTCTGATACCATCTTGTAGCGACCCGACCTCAAACGGTCAAGTCTCTGTGCTTCACTGTCATCCCTGGATCGATAATGCTGACACACACAGTACTCGAAAGATTTATATCAGAGTAACAATCACACACTTATTACATCGAATGTCTCAAAAGAGAACTTATTACAATAAATATGGCTTAAGGCCATCTAATACGGTAACAGCGGAAGGCTTGGAAGATAGAGTGAGTCCATCAACTCCAACGGCATAGCTGAGCTACACGACAACGACCTAACGAACCTTACTCCTCGTCTGAAAAGTCTGCAACATAACACGTTGCAGCCCGAAAACGGGTCAGCACATGGAATATGCTGGCAAGATAACACAGTAGAGCAAGAACAGAATAATGCTATCACTACATGCATATTTGGCTGGTGGAAAGCTCTATGGTTATAGTTTTGCGAAAAGCCAAATTTTCCCAACAACAAAGGAATAGATTTTAATTTAACTATCATGGTAGTTGAAACATCATTGAGAAGGTTCCTCCAACTCAATCCCAATTAAAGTAATTATCAACCCAACAATATTAAGTTAAAAAGTGACGAGATACTTAAGATCCTCCAAGTACTAGATACTCAAGATTGTCCATAACTAGGGACACGGCTAACCATGATTAGTTTATACACTCTGCAGAGGTTTGCGCACTTTTCCCCACAAGACTCGATCGCCTCCGCTGAATTTCTCGCACTACATGGTGTTTGAGAAACGAATGACCGAGACACAGTCTTTCAGAAACATTAACTCTCTACTCCGGGCAGACCATACCAAACCTACAACCCACTACCTGCTGATCTACCTCTTCGAGAGCTTCACGTAACTTACTCAACTATGCTAGAGCCCATAATAGCTTGTGGCTGCACACGGAAGTTTCTAGCATGAATCATCTCAATTCCCTTTGAGCCTGGGTGGCGGTCCATAGGAAAATCACACGGAACCCCGAGATTTCCAAAAAATAAAGGCAACACTGGGTTCTCCAGGTGCCTCAATCCACACAGATGTGTATTCAAGGTGCCACCTTAAGTTGAACCACTAATTAACAATCTCACATCTGTCATGGATTTCACTCAACCAAACCACGTCTATGAGCATAGCATAGTAATGTAAGCAACGCGTCGAAGTAACTCCCAAGGGTTTGAATGTAACAAGGCAATAGGTTCTACCTCATCAACTACTTCCCAACCCACGTGTTATTGGCATCCTAATCATGCAATGTTTGAGGATTGGAACTAATGCATAAAAACTGGGTGATAAAGGGGTATGATCAAAGTGTTACTTGCCTTGCTGATGATCCGCAGAACCTAGGGACTCCAAATAATACGCTTCACACTCCAGGAATTCTATCACAAACAAACAATAGCATACATAAGAAATCAAGCAAAGAAGCACGGGTAAATCTCAAATAAGAAGATCTAACCATAAAGTTCAACTTAAGAACTCCGATTTGCAAAAAGAATCAAACCAAACGAAGCAACGAAACTCAAACGGCGAAAGAAAACAAGATCCGTTTACTAATCTGGACAAAGGTCAAATTTTAAAGTAGAAAATCTTGTTTAAGTTGATTAAACAGAAAGAGGGTATTGAGATGAAGATCTAGGCGCTTGAATCCGATAAACGAGCGAAAAGATAAACTGAAACAAAAATCGGATCGGAGATCACGATCAGAAATAATCACGGAAAAATCCGATAAAAGAAAACTGACGAACATGCTAACGAACGAGCATTCGTTGTCTGTAACTAACGAGCGAAAACCGTTCGTTTAAACGAGCGTACGGACGAACGTCTGCTAAAGAGAAGAACCGGGAAAAACCGGTGAAGCGATCTAAAAAACGAACTAGGTTTTCAAAAAAAACCGAATCGGTGTTCTTAAAAAAACCGGCGGCGAACGGCTACCTCGTCGGGTCTGGCGAGACGCGGGGATCCGGCGAGGCGAGGCGGCGTGGCGTGGGAGCGGCGGCGAGGCGCGGGTGGCGGCGCGGCTCGGGAGGCGGTCTACGGCGGCGGTGGTCGGTGGTGGTGGCGGGGGCTTGGGGCGGCATATAAAATGGGGGAGGTGGCTTGGAGGAGGTGGCAAGGCGGCGGCGGCGGAGGAGTCCGGCTCGGACTCCTGTCCGAGTCGGCGGCGACGGCGGCGCGCGTCCTGGCGCGGGACGGCGGCGCAGGAGATGGGCCGGCCCGGCTGGGTTTCGGCCCAGTCGGCGCCCGAAGATTTGTTTTAAAACAATTTCGCCGAACAGACAAAAAATCTTAGAAAATAAAATATAAATATAAAAATGCCAAAACAAATTTTCACCGTCCAAATAAAAAATTTAAAACGAGATGAACATTTTCTTGGCCCTAAAATGCAATTTGAAAATGTGCAATTTTTCTAATGCAAACAAAATTGCAATAAACTCCAAATAAAAACAAATATTTTATTTTAATATTTTTCCTCCAATATTTCAATTATTTTGGAGAAGTCATATTATCTCCTCTCATATATTTTAATATGAAATATTTTTAGAGAGAAAAATAATTAAAACCAAAAATCCTCGTTTCAATATTTGATAATAATCAAATTTGAAAGCCGGGAAATCCCCAACTCTCTCCGAGGGTCCTTGAGTTGCTTAGGATTTTCGGGGATCGCGAGACGAAATGCAATAAAATATGATATGCAAGAATGGTCTATGTATAACATTCCAAATTGAAAATTTGGGATGTTGCAGTGCCACCGTCTTCTCATCAACATCCTCCGGGTGGATCCGAGTGGAATCTTCAATCCCCGAGTACATCCACATGGAGTGATCACGAGCCTGGAGGGGTTGAATACATCGACTGAGGAATACCTCGAGCAGATCCATACCAGTCACACCCTCATGGATCAGCTGAACTACTCGCTCCATCAACATGGACACCTCCACCTTCTCTGCTAGAGTCACTCTCTAGGAAGTAGGTTTCTAGACTCGCGCTAAGGAAAAGGGGGGAGACCGGTCGAATGACCAGGGGTCGACTTGTCTTTGCAATAAAACCAAGTCGACTACCACCCTCTAACCGAGTCAGGGAGAGTCATCGCAGGAAAAGCACTCTTCCCCTCATCTGGATACCTAAGCCCCCCCACATCTGGATCTCCTGGGTTTTCTCGTCACTCAGGATGGCCTTTTTTGCAATTTGCGAGCGGCATGTGAAGATGTGCTTAAACAGACCCCAGTGCGGTCGGCAGCCCAGAAAATTCTCACACAAGGAGACATGGGCCGCAAGGTACGTGATTGTGTTGGGAGAGAAATGGTGGAGTTGGGCTCCGAAGAAGTTCAGGAATGCACAGAAAAAGGGATGTGGGGGCAAAGAAAAACCACAGTCGACGTGAGTGGCGAGTAAGACACACTCACCCTCCTGAGGCCGCAGCTCGGTTTCATCCCCCGGGAGCCTCCAGGAATCATGCTCAATCAGCCCGCTCTCGTCCAGGTCTTGCAAGTCATCCAACACGATTGTGGATCGGTTCCAGTCGCCCTGAACCCAACAGCGTGGCAAACCAGATCTCGACGATGACCCGCTCCTGCCGGTCTTCTTGCCGTTTCCCTTCGCCGCTCCCTTCTTTGCGCGCTCCAGCGCCGCCGTCTTGTCCTTCGCCATCACAGCAAGGGGCGCACGGGCGGGAGGCAGCGTCGAGGGTGGAAGCGGTAATGGTGGAGATGCAGAGGAGGAAGAAGGAGAAATTGAGGCGCACTGTGCAAAATTCCCCAACCCAACGTCTTATATGGAGTCATTTCCGAGTGACTGACGACTGGGCCCGGGCAATCATGTCAAATCCCGCAACTATCGCTCGTTTGGTACATGGTGAAAAAGGTGGCACGGTGATCGAGGCGCCCCTGCCTAATCCATCCCGATTACTGCGGCCTCCTCCGTCCCGCACGCTTCCCAAAATTTCGAATCCCATAAGATCCGGGAACTGCAAAGCAACCTGTCAGACTGAAGATTTCTTTCATATCAACACTCGAAGCTTATCAGCAAAATTTCACTCGAATACTTTAGAATGGATCAAGGCGACTGAAAATGAAGTCAAAGTTGTCGCATAACTCATCAGTTTAAGGAAAATACTTCTGAAGCATGTAAAAGAGTCGGGATCAACTTCCACTCCTTTTCCAGTCGAACCCTGAACCATTCGGGGGCTAATTACATAGACATGTACCTAGGGTAGGGTCATAGGCCTGACCTAGACACCCTCCCCAAGGACATTGGCCTAAAGTCGTAAGCATTCAAGGGATACCATCATTCAGTCGACCATAAACACTCCACTCGGAAGATTCAAGTTCGTTCGACCAAGGAGTATTCACTCGACCGCGACAAGAATCACTCGACAGCTAGAAGATCTAAGGTCACTCTGTATGGCAACGGTTCGACGTTACCTCATAGACTTAATAGTCATTCATGTATCTTTATTGTTGGCGTTATCAGTAATGCCCATCTTTATGTACCTTAAACCCTGTGTAATTGAGGACTGGAGGGGTCCGACGCACTCTATATAAGCCACCCCCTCCTCTGGCACAAGGGTTCGCACCCCCTGTAACTTCACGCATATTCCAATCGACCGAGCCTCCGGGCACCGAGACGTAGGGATGTTACTTCCTTTGCGAAGGGCCTGAACTCGTACATCCTGTGTGCACAGTCTCACCGTAGCTCGGATCTTGCCTCTACATTCTTACCCCCTACTTTACTATCAGACTTAGAACCACGACAGGTCCCGACTATCACACACTTCCTTGCGTACGAAGATGTAGCTGGTGGGTACCAGCAGCCAGGGGGAGAATCATTTGTTTTGCCCGTAATATGGATGCACTTCCTTGCGTGCAAAGATGTAGCTGGTGGGTCCCAGCAGTTAGGGGGGAAACATTTTTTTTCATGAAATACGGTGGCCCATCCGATGGGTCCCCGCTATCAGGTGAAGGAATCATTATTTTCCGCGTAATAAGGAGGCACAAGTGGACCCAGCTGTCAGCCTCTCCACGTATAGTACTCTTCCGATGGAAGTCGTTCCTTGATCATGTTGACCACGCCGCGCCGAGAGCACCAGGGCGGTGGACGACGGCGAGGCCTAGGAAGGGGACGACGCGAAGCCGGGGAAGACGCAGCAGTTGATGCCCATGTGGAGAGGGGTACGAGGGTTCACTAGTTTGACTTCGTTGTGAGGCTGCCGTCGTCGCAGAATAACAGGGGGTGTGGGTGAGTGGAGGGATGGCCTGGCCAGCGGTGGGAGTAGTAGTGGCGGTGAGGCCTCCGCGGCAGCACAACCGGCCACGGGAGGCAGGAGCAGGCGGCACGAGCGGCGCTCCTTTGGGCGGCTGGAGCAAGAAGACCAGAGGTTGAAGAAGCACTACGGCCATTGGATGGACATCGTATGGTCACTGGAGCTAGAATCGTTCATATTGACTAAGTTGACAATGCCCTCCGTCCCCGTCATCGTAGTAGGCCCACAAGTCAGCCTCCCACAATGGTGGGTCCCAGCTAGCAGGGGGAGTATTCATTTTTTGTGCATGATAAGGAGGCACTTCCTTGTGTGCGAAGATATAGCTGGTGGGTCCAAGCTGACAGCGGGGGGAACATTTTTTTCAAGAAATACAGAGGCCCTTCCGATGGGTCCCAGTTGTCAGGTGGTAGAATCATTATTTTGCATGTAATAAGGAGGCATTTCCTTATGTGGACCCCTACTGTCAGCCTCTTCCGATGGTTGTTGTTTGTTGACCATGTTGACCTCGCCGCACTGAGAGCACAAATGCGGTGGACGAGGGCGAAGCCACCGCAGCGGATGCCCACACTGAGGGGTGTACGAGCGCCGACTGGTCGGCTATAGGGTGAGGCTGACATCGCCGGAAAATAACAGGATGTACGGGTGTGTAGAGGGATTGCCTGGTGGCAGCACAACCAGCCACGGGGGGAGGGAGCAGGCAGTCCCGTCAGCGCTGGTTTGGGCGGCTGGAGCAGGAAGATCGAAGATTGAAGAAGCACGACGGCCGTTGCATGGACATCCAATAGTCACTGCTCTGTGTTAACTAAGTTGACAAAGCCTTGCGTACGCGTCAAATTTTTTTAGGACAGCGTCATCGTCAACCTAGTAGGCCCAGAAGTCAGCCTCCAAATCTGTGGAAAACAACATACATCCCATTAGCCATTATTTTCAATAATTTACAGCCCATTTGCTAATTCTTAAGGATATTTGAAGACCATATTCTTTTTATTAGCATTACGGACCATATATTCTGGGCACTACTAAAAATTCAATGAAATTTTTCATATTTCGATGGGGTCCGAACTCTTTTAATCACGAAATTTCAAGTCGCGTTAAAAATAATTTTTTAAAAATTATATAAAAATAAAATTCAAAAAACAATTCTCCGCAAAAAATGAATGAAATTTAAAATCTTAACTAGCAAGATGCCCGTGCGTTGCACGGAACATGAAGATGCATTTGTATGAGTAGTTTATCTTGTGGGAGAAAAGATGATCTTTTAATGTAATTGCCAGTTGGCTTTGGTTTTTATAAGAGTAGAGAGTAGAGAAATCCAGAAAAAATGACATTTTAATGTAATTGCCGGTTGGCTTTGGTTTAAAAATTTATAGCCCATTTCTTACAACTTATAGCCCATTTTCTGGGGAAGCCCATTTCTTACTACTTTACATCCCTCCTCCTCGTCTTGAAAGATTTGCTGCCCAGCAGGTCTGAGAAAAGCATGTAGGCCTCGGTTTTGGTGTTCTCCAAAAAAAGAACTGGGCTAGCCATTTTCAGAAATAAAAAAGATATCAACTGGGCTCGCCATGTGCTTAAATTAAAGCGTAAGTGTGGGCTAGACGGGCCACAGCCCCTGCACAGCATGCAGTTGAGCTCCGTCTCTGAAACTAAAAAACAACTGGGCGAGCTGCTGGGTCCCTGGTGTTATCCGCTCGTTGTGTAATTTTAACAAATCCGCCGCTGCGTCGGCCTATGCATCGCCGCTGTGAGATGAGATGTCGATGACTTGTCCTGGCGACATGCCGCCGTTTGTGGACTCCGCGTCCCCGTTGCTGAAGTCGACCGTGTATTCGTCCCCGTCGTCGCCGCCGCCCTCAAGGTTGTATTACTCGTAGTAGTGGTTGCGCCAGAGCTCGTGTTGGTACTCCACTGCCGATTCCTCGACGGACAGACTCTTCTCTACCTCGACCTCGCCCATGCGCAACTCCTCCTCCCAGCGCTCCTTGATCTCCGCCGCCTCCTGCATCTCCAGCTCCCGCTCGGTGACCTCATGAGGAACCAGGTGCTCGATGGCCACCACCGCCTTTTTAGACATGGGTTGCATGCTGGAGTCCGAGGTGGCCTGGAATATCTTGGCGTGTGCATCCTCGATCTTGGCGTGGATGGCCTCGACCCGGGCCAGGGCGACATCGGCGGCACGGATGGCAGCTCGAGTGCTCTCGGTGTTTGCAGCTGCCATCGCAGCAGCGGCTGCAGCCGTCTTGGCTGTCGCGGCTGCCCTGCCGCCTGTCGTAGATGCCCTCTCGGCGGAAGCGACCACGCTCAATGCAGATGCGGCGGCACTCTCGGCGTAGGCGGTCGCGCTCTCGGTGCAGGCGGCGGCGCTCGGGGGGGGGGGGGGCGGCCATCGTACGGGCCTTCACGAAGCGTTTCCATGGCCTCATCTTTGCAAGAAGGGGGTGCGGGAATGGGGATTGGGATTCGTGGATTCGGGGGTTGCCGGCACTGGAGCAGACGAGCCGGCGAAGTTTAAGGAGAGAGACTTAAATAGACCCAGATATTTTCATCGCAAACGGTTCCTAGGAAACAACTGTGTGTGATGTTGTACATATTTTTTATTAGCTGTGAAAGACAAATTTGGAGTAAAGTGGCAACGTATGGTGTTCTAAATGAACGAGAAATTATGTAGTACTAATATAACTGTCATGTCAAATTTTGGAAAATTTCAGGGGTCATTTGACCTTTTAAGACATTTAAGTGATTTTCTAGCAGTGAGGATTTAGGAGGAAGTATTTTTTGGCTTGTAATAATGAGGCACCTGCTTGCGTAATGCAATGACCCTGGTGGGTCCCTACTATCAGCCTCTCCACGTACAGTCATCTCCTGATTCATCTTGGTTGTTGACCATGTTTTTTTTGCGGGGAGGTTGTTGACCATGTTGACAACGCCAGACGGTGGCGGGCATAGCGAGCGAACCAAGGCAGAGAACAACGGTGAGGCCTCAGACAGGAACGTACAGTAGTCGTGGAAGATGCGGTAGTGTAGTGGCAGGTGGAGGGGAGTACGAGGGCAACAACATGCAACTCAAGCTTACAAATGGTACAAAAATCTCAAGGATTAATTCTTCATCAAATTTTTAGACAAAACCCAGATTGAACATGGAAATAACATCTAACCCAACCACTTTTTTCGCAGTCACAAACAAATGGATCGGTCTGATTCATAAAATCAACATCCTGTGCAAAAAAATTTATTTCAGGATGACTACAACTTGTTGTAAATAGAAGCCGAGCACGCTTAGAAGCCCATTTGTCCACCTGAAACTTCTTTTTTTGATGTCCAACATGTTCGTCCGTGAGAAATCTCTTGTTGTAAAACTTTAGCCTCATGGACAATAGTAACCTCGCATTCAACATGAAGAATGTGACAAAGCTTATGTTTGCCTGGTTGGATGCATATCCTTCCATCGTTATTGTCCTCAAATGAATGTCATGAGAACTAAGAAAATTCTGGTGCTTATTACGCCACCGATTGGTTATACGTTTTTTCCATGTGGTAGCACTGCCTAAGTAGACATGAAGATTGAAAACAGTTAAGGTCTGAACAAAGAGTATGTCGAAAGAGGGACAGCTGAATGATTAATTCTAGTACAATATATACGGTCTTTCAATGTGCATGAAATCATCACCTCTATATATAAATTCTCCAGAGATGGAAAGCATCGCAGCAAGCCAATAATTATGTTCAGATCAAAAGTAAACTATTCGATATATAAGATCTTGACAGAATCCAGCAGCATTGATAGGCTATCCATGGACGAACTCTTCATTGAGCATATAACAAAATACTATTACCCAAAGTGTACTCCAAGATGATATAAAAATTATGCGCACAAATGAAAAATGTAGCTTATGATTACAAATGTTTAGATGATAATATACGGTACCTGAATAAGTGTGGAGCCAAACACCAACTTGTTGTGATCATCAAACGGATCACGAATTACACCCAAGATCTCCAGTTTGGGCGCAGAGACGACAGTTATTTGCGAAGGTGTATAGAAATTATGAAGGAGCAAGCTTTGAAGTGAAGGGGCATCTTCGATGATGAGCTATTGTCCTTCAAAACAAATTCCAATGCTTTTAAGGTGAGGCGACTTTATTTTGAGACAACTTATAGGGATTTCTATTCCCAAAACAATCAACAAGCGCTCCAGGGCAGGGCAACTAGAGTGGATGATGCTGTGCAGTGAGGCCTTCGACAGATAAACCACCACAAGCGAAAGTTTTTTTTAGCAGTGAGAGTCGAAGCATTTGTACTAGATCGTCTAGTAGATGGCACCGGGCGAAGGTGGCGGTGTGGAGAGATGAGGAAAGCCGCGAGATGAACAACGGTGGTGTGGGCACGAATTCTTGGCGTCTTCATGGTATGAAACTTTCGTGGTAATGGTAGAACGCAAACTGCTGGAGTTTTCCGAATTCAGGGGATGTCAGCCAAGCGTCCACCATGCCGAGTATGGACAGCAGGTAGTATGTTGGGATGCAGAGGCGTTGAACGGGGCCCTGCTGGTGAGAGGAGATGATGGCTCTAAGGACATCAAATTCAGGAAGGACAGATATCTGACGATAGTCGAGATTGAGGGGCGCGGTGCGCCATAGAGGGCGCCACCGAGTTGAGAGGACTTGTGTGCAGCAGCAATCCTTGGTGGGGAGAAGCGAGATGATCTCCTCAAGGATGACGTCCGGGAGATCGCTGATGCGGTCCATCATAGATTCTATCGTTTCCTCAGATCCGGGTGGGGGGGCTCGCCGCTTCTCCCCGCGCTGCGGGTGTGGGATCTACAACCGGCGTCGCCGCTGGCAGGAGCCTCATCTTCTTGGCGCTGGGGCCAGCCAACTCCATTTTCCTTGTGGGCGTCGCGCCAAGCTCATGGGTTTGAGCAGAGTAGCCAGAGATGAGCCTAGTGACAATGCGAGTGGGGAAGAAGGAGGGCTTGGGTTTTCTGTAGGAGTGGAAGAAGAGGAGCAGGCGTTTTCTGTACTAGTGAGGAAGAAGGTGAGCGGGGGTTTTCTGGACGAGTGAGGAAGATGGGGAGCGGGGGAATTGGTGGGGCGACGGAAGTGGGAGAGTCCAGCGAGCTATAGTATAAGTGGAAGCGAGGAGGAAGGAGGGTTTTCCTAGGATCACCCCCTCTTCAAGAAATATGGGCTTCTCCTCGCAAAAAACAAAAACAAATGGGCTTTAAGATGGATAGGCTTTTGTATCGGCCCAGTCGGCTACCCGTGTTTCGTACTGGAGGGCCTTGTGCTAGAGGCAGCCCGAGACACTCTCCATCTTATTGCCCATTCGAAAGAAAAAAAGAGACGCCTCCAGCTTATGGCTACTCATCGGTAACCTTTTTCAACTTGGCATCCACCAAATTAGAGGATGCGGTACTGGATGCAGACACTCACACTGGTCACGTAGCACGGCAAAGTGAGGTGTCAAATAACAGGCCTACAATATACTTACTAGATTGTGAAGGTTCACAGGCTAGTCAACATTTACATTAAACTAAGCTTCAGAAGATACGGTATGCATACTAACATTCAGAAGAACAAAAGTTTAGCATGTTTATGCATCTTAATGATTCACCATACTATAACCAATACAAAGCTGTGAGAAGGTGTGGAAATAAAGAAAATCGGTCGATGTTTCCCTGAGCAAAGGGCCTCCCTGCACACGCATTAATTTCCTTAATTTCCTAGGCATGCTTGTTTCTTCTCAATGTTGTGAGCACTTTGAGCATGTTGGCAACTCTACAGCTAGCTAGCTGCCTCATCTTGCAATTGATGCTGACACATTTGCAGCAAACACATGACACAATAGAGATGAATCAACATGAGTACATATTGTGAAGTTCCCCTAAAATCATCTTCATTGTCCTGAATCTGAAAAGATAGGAAAACAATAGCTATACTTAAACGGTGTTGCAAAATAGTAGCACATATCAATAGCTCGGCATGACAAAACATGATCATCTAGACGAAGGGGATACTGACCTTCCTGAGGAAGATTATATATAATTTCATAAGTCCTTGGTTGATTTCAACCTTCAGCTGCACTGCTTGTTTGCTACTCCACACATGACAGGATCGTTCCGCACGAAGAAGCTTATTTCATCTTGCGGTGGTGATTGTACCTAGTTACGAATGTAGGAATACCTGGAGGACCATGAGGTTAGCTGACAGCAGGTAGATGCAGCTATATAAGTTTTGTGTGGTGCGACCAAAATTGTGGTTTGTATCCATTCCCGTTATGAGAATTCTTCTTGAAGTTGGTAGAATGTGACGGCTTGTTCTTTGCATCAAACTTGCCTTTCCCATGAGATTTGTTCTTGTTGTTTTGGGGCTAGTTGGGCTGGAAGTTATTCTCGTGTACCATGTGGGCACTAGAAGCTCCCTCAGCGACCCAAGCACGTGTGTCTTTTGCTCTCGCCTTCTCTTCAAAATGAAGAGTGATAATGAGATCCGAAATGGAAAACCCATGTCTCTTGTTTTTCAGAGAAATAGCAAAATCGTTTCACGAAGGTGGAAGCTTGGCAATGATGGTCCCAGCAACAAATTTGTCCGGCAACACACACTTGAAGTACTCAAGTTCCTTAGCGAGTGACTGTATCTCATGAGTCCGCTGAACAACAGAGCGCTCATCAGTCATCTTGTAGTCACAGAATTGCTCCATGGCGTACAACTCGTTGCCAGCGCCCGAGGCCCCAAACATGTCCTCGAGCGCAGCCCACATGTCTTTGCCGTTGTCAAACGACATATATGAATCCACAATGGAATCGTCAAGAACACTCGGCAGGGCGGCTTTGAAGAGGGTATCCATGTTCTCAAAAGCTTCCTGCTGTGTAGGATTAAGATCGTCCTCAGGCTTACCCTTAGTGTCATTATAGCAGTACATGATCTGAAACCAATATACTGCTCTTGTGTGCCACATTTTATATTGCACCCCATTAAAAGTAGGCGGCTTCAAAAGCGCAGCAAAACCACTCGGAGTAAATTGCCTATAATCAGGTTTTTGGATTGGATTGTTGAATATATGAGCAATTTACTATGAGATGTAATCCGAATCAACAGTAAATAGATCATGACGACAATTGCAAAGATCAAAGTAATGATGTGGACTAAACCAGGAGGATAGAATCACATACTGTACGGTGGGAGCAGAACCGCCATGGTTGATGTTGTCACTCATGTCGTTGATGAAGAGGTTACCTAGGTCGGGGAAGAAGGCTGTCGTTGAGGAAGTCGTCGCTGGCAGAAATCACAGGAGTGTGCTCCCCGAAAGCCTGATCGCCCCTCTCCCGTACAGGATCACAAAAGGCGGGGTTCGGTGGACTGCTTTCCCTTCTCGCGGTGCACGCCGGAAGGAGTGATGGAGAAGAATTGTGTGGCGGCGCTAAGATCTGGTATGGTGCGAAACTATATGATACAGCGGCGGCTAGGGTAGAGCCTGTCAGGTCGGTCGTGCGAGTAAGACCAAGTAGTATAATAGTAGGCCTTTGGCCCAAACCCCACGTCCAAGTCCATAATAGCCCCACTATCCAAAAGAATCAGAAACGGCTGAGTTATTAAGGCGTCCGTTATTATTAATTAATGACTTAGTAAATTTTCTGACTCACACCACACTTAGAGCATGGTTAATAGTATAGCCAACATACGGCTATATGAAGATGACACATCATATAGAGCCAACCTAATACAGAGCCTGCTTACAATAGTTAGTCCCTTTAGTATAATAATATATCATTAATAATGGCCCCACCTTTTGTCTCACAAAGTATGTGTAGTCTGAAATGTCGGGCTTGCAGCGGGTGGTGCCCTCGGTCGGCGCGCCGCTTCAACGGTGGAAGCAGTGAGAGGTCGCGTCTCCCTAACTTGCCATCGATGTGGAGTGGCAGGCTCAGCTGGCGCGGGGCGGGAAGGTTTCAATTTTTGATTCAGTTGCTGTGTTGCTACCGTCCAATATTCGTGTGTAGTTGTTTCTAGAATAAAAAAGGAGGAACTCCTACTTATGTTACTCCCACTATGGCTAGCATTGTGCTTGGCTCTTAGCCTCTTCCGGAAGTCGAACAATAATGGTTGTACTATAGTAGTACTTCTGGCAATCTGACACCAAATGAACTGCTGCATGTCCACCGCTTGTAAGCAAAAAGTTTCTCCTTGCGCTGAGAGCCACCGTGCATGCGTTGGCGAGGGAGAAGGCGTAGTAAGCAAGCTTCTCATTGTTCTGTGAGTTGACGGGACACATCAAAATTATTTAGTACATACTCTCTCCAAAAAAGGGCTGACCATGTCATGGCTACCATCCCGTGCTCCGTCGTTGAGTATGTGCACTATTCACGTGCCATCGAGGAGAAAAAATATTGCGTATAGGAGTAGGTGCCATCGAAGTGCACGACTCACTTACACACTGCTTATCTGATTATCTCCATTTTCTTGCATGACACGTGCACCTTGATGCTAGATGTCTCGCGTGTTGGCAAAAGGATGAACAAAGCTCACGTAAAAAAAGAGTGGAAGAACATAGATTCCTGACGACCGAGAAGGAGCAAGAAACCTCGCGGTGGAGCGTCTGCAAGGAACCTTGCGCGTTTTCCCCTGTTTTTTGCCGCATGCCCACCTATAAACAAATAAAAGAACATGAACTCTTTGCTAACCACTAGAGACGATACATCAGGATGCTAAGTTGAAGATATTTTATTAGTTTATATTGATAACCACGCAAGAAGCCACGCATGTACATGACGCATGCAGCCACACATGCACACACGCCACTGCGCTAACTCATGCCGATCCAACTCATGCACAAACGCGCACAACATGGAGCACACAATGCATGTACACAACACATGCATGCACACACACTCGGCTGCAGAATGCACGTGAATAACACATGCATGCACACACACTCGGCTGCATGGAGGCGTGCTCCATCTGCGGTGACGTCCGGTTCGTCGTGCTATGGCAAAGCTTGCACACAACGGTGCCTACACATCTCTTGAAGCACCTCTTTGCCATCGTTGCTCAACGACTAGCCAGAAGACGACTGCAGCCTCGGCCTTAGATCTAGCACTGATGGAAAAGCACGCATGCTGCACGCACACAAGCATGTACGGAGTGCCCACGATGTGGTGCATCCCCAGTCGCCTGTACTCTATCTGTGCACGTTGTCTATGAAGGTGGCTGCATGCCTAATGATGATGTGGGTGAGATCTTCTAGATCTCAGATCATGACGAGGAGGGTGTCTCCAACAGCGTTCCTCGGCTCGCACCTCTTGCATCACGGTGGTCGAGCTTGGAGTCATTCATCTGGTACACATGGCATCTCAGATCTGGTCACAAGGTGACGTGCACCATCAAGGGGGTCAGGGCAGACGCGACCTCTCATTGCATCCGCCATTTGAAGCGGCGCGCCAGCCCAGGGCGCCGCCCGCTGCACTCCCAGTTGTACCCGCCTCCTCGCCGCATTCAAAAACCTACATTTACTAGTATGTATACACGTGTAAGGCACATCTTAATATAACTGTTCTGTGCAACTCACTGGCACCTTACTATAGATTAGTACGACCAAAAATTGAACTAACATTATATATAGTACGATAAATGCTGATGCATGTCACCTAAAATTATATCATTGAAACCTATGTTCAAATACTAAGCCAACGATATAGTTTTTGTTGACATGCACTAACATTTTGTCAGTTAAATCTTCAGTCAAATTCAAGGGGGACTAATAAACCATGACCGATGTAGTACTAGTGTAGAGGGTGGCGCTGCACGCGAGTCTCGCGGCAGTAAAGCCGTCATATCACAAAACCCAAGCACTAATAAGTGGCCTGGTAAAATAAACGGACAAGCAACCATCACATCCCTCCGCCGTGATTGTTCTAGAACGCAGGTGAGGTAGCAGCAGTGTACTGTTCATGCGAATCCTACAGATATTGGCCGTTGGATTTAGAAGATCAACGGTTATGATTGATGTTCTTAGTCCTACTTAAAATTGGTACACTATATAGTAGTATAGATATACATATAGAAACCCGCGTGGAATGCAAGAAACCAACTCCGGCCACACACGTCCGTTCAGGAGAAGGACGCCGGCCAAGCTCCTCCTTCCACCATTTTGTCCAATCTTTCGGTGGCATACGACAAGCAGGAACAACAGTTCTCCGGCATAAAAGCCGTCTGGGTGGCCTGCCGAGCCCGGCAGCTCGCTTCTCCACCTACCTAGCCTAGCCCGTCGGAGGTAGTTGCCACACTAAGCCAGCGCGTGGTTCCGTAGCTGGCCTCTCCAATACAGGTCGAGGAAGAGTGCCAACTTGCTCCACGTCGGCTTGTCGCGGAGCATGGCGGCACGGGCATCGTCGCTGCCCTCGACGCCGCCGCGTCGTACAACGCCTTCAGTGTCTGCGACTGCACCATCCGCCGTCGATGCACGCGTAGCCGCGACATGGAGGCAGAGAAAGAAGCCGCTATAGATGTCGACAAGGTGATGCAGCTACGCGGATGTGGACGAGGTGACAGGCAGCACATCCCCGCCCACCGCCATCATCAAGGAAAAGTAGAACACGGGAGGCCACCGCCGAGGCGACGCCGGCGAATACAGTCGGTGTCTTGCTCGATTCTTCTTCTGCCGGATGCTGGAGGAGGACAAACAGATCGGGTGGTGACCATTTAGATTAGGTATTTTAATTCTACCAGGCTGGTTGTAATGGGAGTATTATAGGTAGTATCATGCATGCCAACTACTCCCTCCGTTCCTAAATATAGGAGTACTATAAGAGCATGGTTAATAGTATAACCAGCTGATGGCTACATGACACTGCCACATCATCTATAGACAACCTTGTAGCCTTCAAGTATAATACTCCCTCCATCTAGGTGTCATCTTACGAAAACCAAATAATCCCAAAATACTTAGGTTTATACAATGTTTGGTAGAAACTTGTATTTACAAGAAAGTGAGTGGGAGCACTACAACATTTCTGATAAGTATATGTGGATGACATATTGTTGATCCGAAATAATGTAGAATTTCTGGAAAGCATAAACGGTTGTTTGAAGAGTGATATTCAAAGGAAGACCTGGATAAAGCTGCTTACATATTGGGCATCAAGATCTATAGAGATAGATCAAGACGCCTGATGATACTTTCAAAGAACGCACACCTTGACATGTTTTTGAAGGAGTTCAAAATAGATCAGTCAAAGAAGGGGTTCTTGCCTGAGTTGTAAGGTGTGAAGTTGAGTAACACTCAAAGCTTGACCACGGCAGAAGAAAGAGGAAGGACGAAGGTTGTCCCCTATGCTTTTGTCATAGGCTCTATACGGTATGCCATGCTGAGTACCGCACCAGATGTGTGCCTTGCCACATGTCTGGCAAGAGGGTACAAAGGTGATCTAGGAGTGGATCACCAGATAGCAGTCAAAATTATCCTTAGAGGAATAAGGAAATGTTTCTCGGTTATGGAGGTGATAAAGAGTTCGACGTAAAGAGTTACGTCGATGCAAGCTTAACACCTATCCGGATAGCTCTGAGTAGAGATACCGGATACGTATAATGGAGCAACAATTTGGAATAGCTCCAAGTGGAACGTGGTAGCAGCATCTACGATATGACATAAAGTTTTGCGAAATACATAGGGATCTGAATATTGCAGACCCGTTGACTACAACCTCTCTCACAAGCATAACATGGTCAAACCCAGAACTCATTGAGTGTTAATCACATAGTGATGTGAACTAGATTATTGACTCTAGTAAACTCTTTGGATGTTGGTTACATGGCGATGTGACCTGTGAGTGTTAATCACATGGCGATGTGAACTAGATTATTGACTCTAGTGCAAGTGGGAGACTGTTGGAAATATGCCCTAGAGGCAATAATAAATTAGTTATTATTATTATATTTCATTGTTCATGATAATCGTTTATTATCCATGCTAGAATTGTATTGATAGGAAACTCAGATACATGTGTGGATACATAGACAACACCATGTCCCTAGTAAGCCTCTAGTTGACTAGCTCGTTGATCAATAGATGGTTACGGTTTCCTGACCATGGACATTGGATGTCATTGATAACGGTATCACATCATTAGGAGAATGATGTGATGGACAAGACCCAATCCTAAGCCTAGCACAAGATCATGTAGTTCGTATGCTAAAGCTTTTCTAATGTCAAGTATCATTTCCTTAGACCATGAGATTGTGCAACTCCCGGATACCGTAGGAGTGCTTTGGGTGTGCCAAACGTCACAACGGAACTGGGTGGCTATAAAGGTGCACTACGGGTATCTCCGAAAGTGTCTGTTGGGTTGGCACGAATCGAGACTGGGATTTGTCACTCCGTGTAACGGAGAGGTATCTCTGGGCCCACTCGGTAGGACATCATCATAATGTGCACAATGTGACCAAGGAGTTGACCACGGGATGATGTGTTACGGAACGATTAAAGAGACTTGCCTGTAACGAGATTGAACAAGGTATCGGGATACCGACGATCGAATCTCGGGCAAGTATCATACCGATAGACAAAGGGAATTATATACGGGATTGATTGAATCCTTGACATCGTGGTTCATACGATGAGATCATCGTGGAGCATGTGGGAACCAACATGGGTATCCAGATCCCGCTGTTGGTTATTGACCGGAGAGTTGTATCGGCCATGTCTGCATGACTCCCGAGCCCGTAGGGTCTACACACTTAAGGTTCGATGACGATAGGGTTATAGGGAATAGATGTACATGGTTACCAAATGTTATTCAGAGTCCCGGATGAGATCCCGGACATCACGAGGAGTTCTGGAATGGTCCGGAGGTAAAGATTTATATATGGGAAGTCATCATACGGTCACCGGAATAATTCGGGGGGTTATCGGTATTGTACCGGGATCACCGAAGGGATTCCGGGGGTCCACCGGGAGGGTCCACCAGCCCCGGAGGGCCCTATGAGCTGTGTGTGGAGAGGGACCAGCCCCTTAGTGGGCTGGGCGCCTCCCCCCTAGGGCCCATGCGCCTAGGGTTTGGGGGAACCCTAAAGGGGGGGCGCCCCCTTGCCTTTGGGGGCAAGGCAACCCCCCTAGCCGCCGCCCCCTCCTCAGATTGGATCTGAGGGCCCCCCCCCTCTCCCTTGCCCCTATATATATGTGGGGGTGGGAGGGTAGCCGCACCCAAGTTCTGGCGCAGCCCTCCCCTCTCCCAAGTCCTCCTCCTCTCCCGCGGTGCTTGGCGAAGCCTTGCAGGATTGCCACGCTCCTCCTTCACCACCACGCCGTCGTCCTATTGCTGGATGGAGTCTTCCCCAACCTCTCCTTCTCCCCTTGCTGGATCAAGGCGTGGGAGACGTCACCGGGCTGCACGTGTGTTGAACGCGGAGGCGCCGTTGTTCGGCGCTTAGATCGGAATCAACAGCGATCCGAATCGCTGCGAGTACGACTCCTTCATCCGCGTTCTTGCAACACTTCCGCTTAGCGATCTACAAGGGTATGTAGATGCACTCCCCTTCCCCTCGTTGGTAGATTACTCCATAGATTGATCTTGGTGATGCGTAGAAAATTTTAAATTTCTGCTACGATCCCCAACACAAGCATGAGTAGGATATAATCCACCATGAACATAAATATCGTGAAGGCTATGTTGATTTTGTTTCAACTACATGAGTGAACATGTGCCAAGTCAAGTCACTTAAATCATTTAGAGGAGGATACCACCCTATCATACCACATCACAACCATTTTAATAGCATGTTGGTGCGCAAGGTAAACCATTATAAGCTCCTAGCTAATTAAGCATGGCATAAGAAACTATGATCTCTAATTGTCATCGCAAACATGTTTATTCATAATAGGCTGAATCAGGAATGATGAACTAATAATATTTAGAAAAACGAGAGAGGTCGAGTTCATACCAGCTTCTCCCATCTCAATCAGTTCATCATATATCGTCATAATTGCCTTTCACTTGCATGACGGAACGATGTGGATAATAATAATTGTGCACGTGCATTGGACTAAGCTGGAATCTGCAAGCATTCAATAAACAAGGGAAGGCAAGGCAATATGGGCTCTTTTGTCAGATCAACAATAATGCATATAAGAGCCACTTCAAAAATTTAATCATGATCTTCTCCTATCGACCCCCAAGGAAAACAAAATAAATAAAACTATATACACGGGAAAGCTCCCAACAAGCAAAAGAAGAACAAGAAATCTTTTTGGGTTTTCTTTTTAATTACTACTACAAGCATGGAAAGTAAACTAATTAAAAGCTACAACTAAATTTTGTTTTGTTTTGTTTTTCTTAAGGTTTATTAAACACACAAGAAGAAAGCAATAAAAGGAAATAAACTAGCATGGATATTACAGTGAAAAAGTATGAGCACCGACATCTAGCAATGAGTGTGTGAACATGAATGTAATGTCGGTGAGAAATACGTACTGCCCCAAGCTTAGGCTTTTGGCCTAAGTTGGTCTATGGCCACGGCTGGCCTGGCGGATATCCAAAGTAATAGTTGGGGTCGTACTGCGAAGAAGAAGACTCTGATTGCCACTGGTTGGCAATCATCTCCGGATCCCACTGGTAATTAGACTGTCGTGAAGGATCAAATTGTGGTTCCGACTCTGGCTCTGTGGCTGATGTAGGGTTCCGGTAGGCGTGAATAGCCTCCGGCGAGACGCGGTACTGGACGGTAGATAAATCAAACAAGGAAGGAGCAGGCAAGGTGATAGTCTCAGAATGACGTTTATCAAAGAACAATTTGTATTTAAGCTCCCCTTCCCTATTCTTTACAATAAAATCATGTGCTACCATACTCTTATAATCTAAATAAACAGTAGGCAGCAATTTTTCTTCTTTTTCATAGTGCCTAATAGGTATGTTATAGTATGCAGCAAGGCGTGAAGCATAGATACCTCCAAAGATGGGGCCCTTTGTATGGTTTAGACTTAACCGTTTAGCAATAATACCGCCCATACTAACAGAGTCGTCACAGAAATAAACCATGGAACAAAATAATAATATCAGGAACACTAAGGTTTCCACAGTTTCCGCGACCAATTAAGCAACGACTAGAAAATATTGCAAAGTAGCGTAAAACAGGAAAATGTATGCTAGTGATTCTTGCATTGGAAACTTTCCTAGTTTCCCCTATAGTGATAGTGTTAATAAACCCGTCCACATCTCTACGATGTGGTTCCTCTAAGCTACCCTCAAAAGGTATTTTGCAAACCCCGCAAAATTCATCTAGTGACATCTTCTTAAGCACATCATATAAATGAAACTCTACTGAAGGAGGTGATTCCCTAGGATAGTAGTAGAAGTTTTGCACAAAACTATTGGTGAGTAAGAGATACTGTTCGCATTGGTTGCGGAGGAAGTCGGTGAGGCCTGCATTCTTAGCCAATTCATAAAAATCATCATAAATCCCGTCTGCTCTCAAGAAGTCATCGGAAGGCCATTCACACGACTGAACCTCCGCAATGCGAGGCAAATTGTATTTGGGCCTCTCTGCTTCTTCCTTTTGCTTTTCCTTTGAGCTTCGGCTAGATGATCCCCTCAAAAATCTCTTCATTATTTTCTGAAAAATTCTGAAATTTTTAGTAACTTCAAATAAAAGTAAACCAAACTCAACAAAATTGATGGCAACTACTCCTACAAGTGCCTAGAGCCTATATCATGCATTAGAACTACTTGGAACCATATAAATTTGACATGCAAGCTCAAGAACATGGTCACCTAGGCAGCACAAATTTGCAATGAATAAAGCACTAGAACAAAAACTAATTGGACCAATGGAGGAGTCACATACCAAGGAACAATCCCCCAAAGCAGTTTTGTGAGAGGTGCTTTGAGCAAGGAGATCGAAAATCGCAGCAAAATGAGCTAGAACTCGTGCTTGAGCTGGATAATGGTGTTTGTGGGAGGAAGAAGGAGTGTGTGGGTGCAGGAATAAGTGGAGGAGGGCCACCATGGGCCCACGAGGCCTGGGGCGCGCCCTCCACCCTTGTGGACAAGTGGATGCCCCCCCTGCTGTGTTCTCAGTGCCAAATATTCTCAAATATTCTAGAAAAAATCATATTTAAATTTCAGGGCATTTGGAGAACTTTTATTTTCGGGGTATTTTTATATTGCACGTATAATTCAGATAATAGGCAGAAAATACTATTTTTACTTTATTTAATACTAGCACATATGCCCATGCGTTGCAACGGGAGAGATATTTTGTTTACGACAAACAACGAAAAAGATAATCGATTGTGTCCAAAAGAACGGTCTCCACAATGGTAGGTGACAGAGTAAGGAGTTGCGATTTTCTCACTGGACATATTTGGCCCATGAAATCTTGATAGTGGCGGGGTTGGTAGGCGTGGTGGCGGGCACCCAACTCATGCCTTTTTCTTTCGCGTCCGCCTCCATCTCGGGGTTGTGCATGCCTCCTCATTTGGTGGATGTGTGACGACAATCGGGACACGGTTGCTTCAACCACTCTCCTACGATAGTGTAACTGGATGGATTATTAATTACAACGCATAAATCCTCTTTCACAAGCATAATCAGGCATGAATGTCCCTTAATTACAATGGTTTATTCTCTTTGATTATTTTAGTGCTCACGTTAATTTTTTTTGAAAGCCCAGACAGTTTTAAAAAATGTGAACATTTATTTTCCGAAAATTCCATAAAATTCTAGAAAAACACAAACAAAAATTAGAAACTGGAATAGTTATTGAAATTCAAAAACAATATGTTGAAACCATCAACCTTTTATAAAAACAAAACAATATTGATTTTTTCAAAAGGAGAACATTCAGAACAATTTTTTGAAATGTTTTCTTAGACACAAACATTATATTGTTTTGAGAACTTTTCACTAAAAAGGAATATTTTTTTAATATGCAACATTTCATAAAATATTGTTTTTATAAATAAATCTCGGAAAATTCTAAAATATAATCTTTTTTAAATGGCAACATTTTTAAAAATTTGAGGAAATTCCGAGACCAGTTTTTTAAGTTTCTAATATTTTCGAAAACAGGAATACAATAATGTAATGCTGATATTTTTGAATATTTTTTTAAAAAATTCTGAATACATATAGTATATTTTTATTTCAAGTATAATAAAAAATGGGAAAAGGAAAACGAAACACAGGCACAAAAATTTAGTTGAAACGGGCCAGCCCAATCTTGGACGACCTGTGCGTACCTTCAACTATTTGTCGCCTTGTGCGGCAAATAAGGTCTTTTTAACGCATGGGCAGGATAATTATAGGGTTGGCTTTGTTGGGCTGGAGTGCGCCCAGCCCAATTGCGGAATTCCGGAGAAACTGTTTGTCTTTTCTAGTAGATGCACAAAAATTTAATACCACCTTGTATACACAAAAATTATTTTCGACGGTGAACAGAGGTAAATATTGGAGAAACGCACCTTGCTTTATTAGTAGGTATAGATAAATAACAGAAAGTAAAAGGAGGGCACAGAAGGTTGTGCTTTCTAACTTCATCCATCTCATGATCATCAAAAGGAATCCATTAACAAGGTTGATCAAGTCTTGTTAACAAACTCATTCTGAATAGCATGGAACCGGAGAAATTTCGAATAACAGTATGTTACCTCAACGGGGATATGCACATCCCCAATAATTAGAATATCATATTTCTTCTTGATAGTAGGAAGAGGAAATTCAAAACCTCCAAAAATAATCGATGGAACTTTTCCAATAGAATTAATACTATGAACTTGAGGTTGTTTCCTCGGAAAGTGTACTGTATGCTCATTACCATTAACATAAAAAGTGACATTTCCTTTGGTGCAATCAATAACAGCTCCTGTAGTATTCAAAAAGGGTCTTCCAAGAATAATAGACATACTATCGTCCTCGGGAATATCTAGAATAACAAAGTCCGTTAAAATTGTAACGTTTGCAACCACAACAGGCACATCCTCACAAATTCCGACAGGTATAGCAGTTGATTTATCAGCCATTTGCAAAGATATTTCAGTCGGTGTCAACTTATTCAAATCAAGTCTACGATATAAAGAGAGAGGCATAACACTAACACCGGCTCCAAGATCACATAAAGCAGTTTTAACATAATTTCTTTTAATGGAGAATGGTATAGTGGGTACTCTTGGATCTCCTAACTTCTTAGGTATTCCACCCTTAAAAGTGTAATTAGCAAGCATGGTGGAAATTTCAGCTTCCGGTATCTTTCTTTTATTAGTAACAATTTCTTTCATGTACTTAGCATAAAGATTCATTTTGAGCATATTAGTTAATCGCATACGCAAAAAGATAGGTCTAATCATTTCAGCAAAGCGCTCAAAATCCTCATCATCCTTTTTCTTGGATGGTTTGGGAGGAAAAGGCATGGGTTTTTGAACCCATGGTTCTCTTTCTCTTCCGTGCTTCCTAGAAACAAAGTATTTCTTATCATAACATTGATTCTTTGATTGTGGGTTATCAAGATCAACAACAGGTTCAATTTCTATATCATTATCATTGCTAGGTTGAGCATCATCATGAACATTATCATTAACATTATCACTAGTTTCAGGTTCATTACCAGATTGTGTTTCAGCATCAGAAATAGAAATATCATTTGGATTCTCAGGTGTTTCAGCAATAGGTTCACTAGAAGCATGCAAAGTCCTACCATTTTTCTTTTTATTCCTTTTAGAAGGACTAGGTGCATCTATAATATTTCTCTAAGAATCTTGCTCAATTCTCTTAGGGTGGCCTTTAGGATACAAAGGTTCCTGAGTCATTTTACCAGTTCTAGTAGCCACTCTAATAGCATAGTCCTTATTCTTACTACTCAATTCATTGAGAAAATCATTTTGAGGTTTAAGTACTTGTTCTACTTGAGTGGTAACCATAGAAGCATGTTTACTAATAAGTTTAAGTTCACCTTTGACATTAGCCATATAATCACCCAAGTGTTCAAGCATATCAGCGTTGCGTTTTAATTCTCAACCAAAATAAGCATTGAAGTCTTCTTGCTTAACCATAAATTTATCAAACTCATCTAAGCATGGGCTAGCAAACTTGGTGAATGGGATTTCAGCTTTATCATATCTATGGAGAGAATTTACCTTTACTACCTGTGTCGGGTTATAAAGTCCATGTGTTTCTTCAATAGGCGGTAAATTAAGACCATGTATTTCTTCAGTTGGAGGTAAATTCTTAACATCTTCAGCTTTAATACCCTTTTCTTTCATGGATTTCTTTGCCTCTTGCATATCTTCAGGACTGAGAAATAGAACACCCCTTTTCTTCAGAGTTGGTTTAGGAATAGGCTCAGGAAGTGTCCAATTATTTTCATTTGTCAACATATTATTCAATAAAATTTCAGCTTCATCCGGTGTTCTTTCCCTAAAAACAGAACCAGCACAACTATCCAGGTAATCTCTGGAAGCATCCGTTAGTCCATTAGAAAAGATATCAAGTATTTCATTTTTCGTAAGAGGATGATCAGGCAAAGCATTAAGTAATTGGAGAAGCCTCCCCTAAGCTTGTGGGAGACTCTCTTCTTCAATTTGCACAAAATTATATATATCCCTTAAGGTAGCTTGTTTCTTATGAGCAAGGAAATATTTAGCAGATAAGTAATAAACCATATCCTGGGGACTACGCACACAACCAGGATCAAGAGAATTAAACCATATCTTAGCATCACCCTTTAATGAGAACAGAAATATTTTAAGGATATAAAAGTAGCGAGTTCTCTCATCATTAGTGATCAGGGTGGCTATATCATTTAATTTAGTAAGGTGTGCCACAACAGTTTCAGATTCATAACCATAGAAAGGATCAGATTCAACTGAAGTAATTATCTCAGGATCAATAGAGAAATCATAATCCTTATCAGTAACAAAGATAGGTGAAGTAGCATAAGCAGGATCATATTTCATTCTAGCATTTAGAGTTTTTTGTTTAAGCTTAGCTAATAATTTCTTAAGATCACTTCTATCATTGCAAGCAAGAAAGTCTCTTTTAGTTTCTTCATCCATAACATAGCCCTCAGGCACAACAGGTAATTCATATTTATTAGGAGAGCCTTCATAATCACTTTCATCGGTATTATCAGTTTCAATAATTCCATTCTCTCTAGCCCTAGCAAGTTGTTCATCAAGAAATTCACCAAGTGGCATAGTAGTATCAAGCATAGAAGTAGTTTCATCATAAGTATCATCCATAGCAGATGTGGCATCATCAATAATATGCGACATATCAGAATTAATAGCAGAAGCAGGTTTAGGTGTTGCAAGCTTACTCAAAACAGAAGGTGAATCAAGTGCAGAGCTAGATGGCAGTTCTTTACCTCCCCTCGTATTTGAGGGATAAATCATGGTTTTTGGATCTCTCAAGTTCTTCATAATGATAAGCAGATATAAATCCCAAGTGACTCAAGAATAGAGCTATGCTCCGCGGCAACGGTGCCAGAAAATAGTCTTGATAACCCACAAGTATAGGGGATCGCAACAGATTTCGAGGGTAGAGTATTCAACCCAAATTTATTGATTCGACACAAGGGGAGCCAAAGAATATTCTCAAGTATTAGCAGCTGAGTTGTCAATTCAACCACACCTGGAAACTTAATATCTGCAGCAAGGTATTTAGTAGCAAAGTAATATCATAGTAATGGTAGCAGTGGTAAAAGGTAATGGTAGCAAAAGTAATTTTTTTGGTGTCTTGTAATGATTATAACAATAGCAACGAAAAAGTAAATAAGCAAAGAACAATATATGGAAAGCTCGTAGGCAATGGATCGGTGATGGAGAATTATGCCGGATGCGGTTCATCATGTAACAGTCATAACCTAGGGTGACACAGAACTAGCTCCAATTCATCAATGTAATGTAGGCATGTATTCCAAATATAGTCATACGTGCTTATGGAAAAGAACTTGCATGACATCTTTTGTCCTACCCTCCCATGGCAGCAGGGTCCTAGCGGAAACTAAGGGATATTAAGGCCTCCTTTTAATAGAGTACCGGACCAAAGCATTAACACATAGTGAATACATGAACTCCTCAAACTACGGTCATCACCGGGAGTGGTCCCGATTATTATCACTTCGGGGTTGCCGGATCATAACACATAGTAGGTGACTATAGACTTGCAAGATAGGATCAAGAACTCACATATATTCATGAAAACATAATAGGTTCAGATCTGAAAGCATGGCACTCGGGCCCTAGTGACAAGCATTAAGCATAGCAAATTCATAGCAACATCAATCTCAGAACATAGTGGATACTAGGGATCAAACCTAACAAAACTAACTCGATTACATGATAAATCTCATCCAACCCATCACCGTCCAGCAAGCCTACGATGGAATTACTCACGCACGGCGGTGAGCATCATGAAATTGGTGATGGAGGATGGTTGATGATGATGATGGCGATGGATTCCCCTCTTCGGAGCCCCGAACAGACTCCAGATCAGCCCTCCCAAGAGAGTTTAGGGCTTGGCGGCGGCTCTGTATCGTAAAACGCATTGAATCTTTCTCTCTGATTTTTCTCTCTCCGAACACGAATATATAGAGTTGGAGTTGAGGCCGGAGGAGCTCCAGGGGGCCCACGAGGTAGGGGGCGCGCCCGGGGGGCAGGCACGCCCCCACCCTCGTGGCTAGGGTGTGGGCCCCCTGTTCTTGATCTTTTGCCAGTATTTTTTATTATTTCCAAAAATAATCTCCGTGAAGTTTCAGGTCATTCTGAGAACTTTTGTTTCTGCACATAAATAACACCATGGCAATTCTGCTGAAAACAGCGTCAGTCCGGGTTAGTTCCATTCAAATCATGCAAGTTAGAGTCCAAAACAAGGGCGAAAGTGTTTGGAAAAGCAGATACGACGGAGACGTATCAGCGAATAACATGAGTTGAAGACACATACGCCGACAAAAAAGAAGCATATTCCATGTAATAAGGGAAAGAGAGCAGCATGGTGGTTTATCAAAAATGGTTTGAGGACAAGATTGCAAGATGGAAAGTACACCGGCCGAGATACGTTTTAAGCAAACAACTAAAGAAGATCCACATGAAGCAACATGGGAAGATGGGCAGTGGAGCAAGGAGGAAGCTCTACCAGAGGGTCATCGGGATGTTACTAGGAGGGCGCCGGCGGCTGGGATCTGCCCATACTGCGGCAGCGAGCAAGTGGCGAAGGCCCTACAACGCCGGAGCTTGGTCAAAGAGAACAACGGGTACTACGGATCAGGACGTGCTGCCTCAATGCCGTCGAACGCAGAAACGATGCACATCCTCCCTTTCCGCCGGCGGACAGGATACGGTCGAATCACTGACCAACGGTGAGAGAGAGAGGCCACGGCCGCCTTGTGTGAGTTGGTGTGACGAGAGACAAACCCCGACAGGCTGGCTCTGTTGTATATAGTGGAGCGGATTTTCCCATTTTCCCCACGGCAATCGTTTTATATTCTGTACTACATGCCATTGAGGTGGAATATATTACTTTATTTAATACAAATGCATCAAGTCGAACATTGTTTCGTCTAGGCATGGTACTCGACCCTCCTTCGAGTAAACAACCGCTACACGCGTCAAATTACGTGGGCTGCCTTTTCGTACAGAAACGAACTCCACCATGTACCCGCGCGGGTGTGACCGGGAATGAGACGTGAGTACGTGCGTCCTGCGTGCACCTCTTCTTTAGGTGCAGGTACGTACATGGGTGGGTGTGAGTGAGATGGTTTGTGCGAAACCGAGGCAATGTGTCGATGATATATCAAACAAAAAACATAACATATGCAATGTGGGTGAAACAGGGTCATGGATATATCATATATAGAGGGAGCGATCAACGAGAAGAGAGTGGAGGGATCATCGGCGTGAGATATCGATAGAATCAAAAACAGGGATGAAGTGTGTGGTTGTGTGGTCGATAAAGAGTGCCATCGAATTTGTGTTTGCCCACGTCAAATATACAGGGCGGCTCGCCTACTAGAATTTGAGAGGGCAGAGGTACAGTTTTTCTCTATGACATGGATACCTACCTACAACGTTCGACTATCGGTGGGGGGAGGGGGCAGAGACCTAACTATAGAGAGGTAGATCGACTTGTATATGTGTGGAGAAGGAGAGAGGCCTAGCTATGTATAGAGGGAGGTCGATCGGCATCCATGGATATGTTTAGCAGAGGAATAAGGTTGGGAGAAAGACAAAGGTAGAGTGTGGAGGGTTGGTGGTGGAGTGGCGTCTCACAAATGGTGGGAGAGGCCTGCTAGACAAATGGAGAGTACGAGTGCAATATCAACAAGAGAGGGCGGGGATGTCTGTCTGTCTATGCATGTGCGTGTGAGAGACAGGTCGGGAGGTATGCAAGGATTATGAGGGGAGACGATATGGTTGTGGTAAGCATACATAACTACATAGGAAGATCAACTGTCGTGTGCCCGAGAAAGGGAGAGACATAACTAGTGAGGTAAGTATATCGTTGTGGGGAAAAGATTTATAGTCGACCTAGCTATATGTAGGGAGATCAGTACGTATACATGCATGCATGTGTTAGAAGCAAATAAGGTTCAGAGAGACAGACAGGGGGAGAGGGGTGCGGCTAGGAGGTGGTGCGAGAGGCCTACTATGTCGAGGGGGGAGGAGTGTGCGACTATGAGATCAATGAAACGAGGGGTAGGAGTGTGCACCTGTGTGGAACTGTATTGGACATAGGGGGCATGGACGGTGAGAAGAGAAGAGGGGAAGTATGTGTTTGTGGTAGGCACACTTGGCTAGATAGGTATATCGACCAGTGTGTGCCGGAAAGAAGGAGTCGGGGGGCCTACACACACCGCGGGTGAACGACCTAAAGAGAAATAACGAATGTGCGCGATGGAGGGGACGCTAAGGGAGGGTGAGAGGGGCGGGCGTGTGCATGCATGATAGAAAATTAGCGCTAGCTAGCTACAAAGTTAAGAGGATCATGAAGGTGTTAAAGACGAACATAGATCATAATTCATTATAAAAAAGTGGATACGGATACTTGAAGAAGATATCATAATGTAGAACATTGATTATAATTTGGGCTAATGTGTGGCTTTTGCAGCTCAGGGCTAAATACTTGTCATAATGTAGGGGGCGGGGCACTATACTTTGTGTGATAAACACGGTGTACGTATGGAACATGGTTTAGATTATGAATATATAGTTAGTACATCAAATGTACTATTATTTGGAATCAACATCAAGTGTATTCAAAAGATTGAATTCGAGTTCATATAGTACACATAGTTCATATCTATCTCTATAGTAATCATCAGGTGTGTTGTTAAGGTAATACACGAATGATAGTTGAAGTTGGCAACAATCATGATTGTAGATTCTTATTGAAATAGAGAAATGAATTCAAATTCAGTTCGAATTGCAGCGATAGTATAAACATTTGGAATGCACTAAAATGTTGGTATGAGTAGGTTACATGATTATACAGCTAGCGAAAAAAAATTAATAGGACATAACATGGATTCATACTCTCTCTTTGTGTAGCTTTGAATAGCATTTGTATAGTAAAACGGGACAAGACTCTCTCTTTGTGTGGTGTGAATAGTTTTATTTTTTTTCATTTTTTTCTTTGAGGGAATTGCAAATTGATTTGGTATGTACAAGTACAATATTACATGTTAGGCTTGTGCCTAAAATTCAACCCACGCCTTGTTATATCCCAAAAATTCTGATATCGTGCTCCCAAAACTGGCGCCTTCACAACCCACGCCTTGCGATCCCGAAATTACAGACGCGCGCGAAAACTCCCTCTAGCTGCCAAATCCCGGCATGCGAAATCCCCCTTCTAACCTGAGCCGAAAGGGCCGCTAGTTCAAATTGGTGGGGGTACTTTTGTAACACACCCTACATTTTGGACAAGCACGTCCCTAAGTCATGGTTCCCCTTCCCATCGCCTCATTTTCGCCATTCGAAATCCCAGGCCGCCATAACCTCTCCGCTCCAGCCGAGAAACCCCAACCTCCTCCGTCCGCCACCTCGCCGCTGCCCATCCGGAGCCTCTTCCCCGACGATGTCGTCCATCACAACAGCTCGACGTCCCTCATCTGCCTCCATGGATGAGGATGCGTCGTCCATCCCGTCATCCTGTCGGTTCAGCCGCCCCATCCTCCACCTCCACGGAGCTGCTCCTATGATCGCCTCATCTATCGCGGCTGCTCCATCCCCACAGCGCCGCCTTAACCTGCTCCATCGGAACTGCAGCATCCTCACCGACTCCTCGGACGAAGCCGAGGCCTACTCGGCGCCACCAAAGAGGTTCTACACTCATCGCATCCCACCTTCTCCTTAACTCGACCTCCCAGCGCCGACGGTGCTGCATCCCGCACCCCCATGGAGCGACTACCTCGAAGCCCGCACCGTAGGCGACATCTCCAGGGCAGCTCTCCCCAGTGCGAGGCCCCTTCAGCGGCAGCGTCCATACCAGCCGGATCTTCTGCTGCTGCTCCAGCTATCGCTCGGTCGCTCGCGCTACTGCTGCTGCTCCGGCTCTCGCTTGCTCGCTCGCCCAGCTGCTGCTGCCCCGGCTCTCGCTCTCTCGCGCTGCTGCCGCTACTGCTCCGGCTCTCGCTCGCTCGCTCGCGTTGCTGCTCTCCCCCTCACTCGTGCTAGTGCTTTGCTCCGATTTAGCTACACTTTAGTCGACTGAATCAACATTTGGGTCAGTTGATTTTCATGGGGTGGTGGGTCTCGCTGGAGTTAAGGAAGAACCACCCGTAGCGGGGAGGGGGGCTCACTAGAGAGGTACCCCACTATCTATCTTAGGGTTCTGGGTGGGGTGCTGCTCGCCGGCGGTGGGGGTTTGGTGGTGGGGCGGTGGCGTGGGGATCACCCGAGAAAAAGCTTGGCGCCGGGGGGGAGGGGGGCTAGAGGGCTGGCCGGGGCGGCGACAGACCGACGATGGGGAGTTGTTTCGGGGCGGCAAGGCGGCGGTGGACCGGCGGTGGGGAGTTGTTTCGGGGCGGCGAGGCAGCGGCGGACCGGCAGAGGCGGCAAGGCGGCGCGGAGTTCGGCCAGTGGTGGCTGGCGGCTTAGGGGGATGCAGGTTGAAGATGAACTGCAGGCCCTCCCTAAACTATCCCATGTGAAGTGCCTCTCTGTTACCATTGCATTCAAGTTCGACAGTAACATTTAGATTCCAAAGTAAATTTCAGTTTCGACAGTTAAGTCCAGAGTCAAGAGTTTTTACCTCATCTGTTGTAGTCAGGTGGTTTTTGGTGATGTAAATTTTACATCTATCACTTTTTGGTAATGCATTTTACATCATCTATTGGAGATGCTATTAGAATCCCACTTGAGATTAATGATGTATGTCTTGTGCTGCTTCAGCCTTGACGTCTTACAGCTCACCGGAGCTGCTCCAAGGACAGAACGATCCATCACAACAGAGCAGTGCCCTGGACGCCGTCTACACATTCCTGAGATCTTCCTCCACACCTCCGACAGCCACCTCTGCCTCAACTTCTTCAGCGACCAACCGAATGATGCTGAGGTCGACACGACTACGGCAAAGAGGTTGTACACTTGTCGCATCACTTATTACTCTACATTCATGTTGATCCATTAGGGCTATTGTGGTTCAACGAAAAAACATAGCAATAGGAAATTTTCCTATGGCACTCTACTATTCAATTATTCATGCATTTTGTTGAAAGGAATGGAGCAAAACATCCACCTGGACCTACTTTTCAAAATCCTATGCATGAAAACAAGACCAAGTGCATTAGTGGCAGAATAACATTCTAACTGTACACACTTTCATATGGTTTCACATTATTTTGGCCATGTTTCTTTGCATTCCTCTGCTCCTCCTTTTCCTGTGAACCAAACACCCAAGTTGACAGAAATCATGTGTTCACAAATGCTCTGTTTCCCATGTGCATTCCTATCCTATTCCGGTGTTTTTCCTCCTATTCCTGCATTTTTAGAATCATGCAAGCCAAATGAGCCCTTATAGAATTACTTCAGTTACAGGTAGGTGTAAGAAAACTTTGTGTGGTTTGTCCTGCTCCTACCGCGACGTCGTCCACCTCATGAGCTGCTCCATCGACAAAAGCATCGACCAAACCAGACACCACGACTCCTGACCGTCTTTCGCCGCCTCAGATCTCCTTCCCTACCACCGGCACCCACCGCAACGACATCACCATCATCGACTCAACAGATGAACCTGAGGAGTACATGGGTCCACAAAAGAGACCACACTCTTTTGTTTCTGCTTATGTTATGCATTGCTTAATATTAGCTGCTACTTTATTGTCCCGTTCACCTCTTAGACTCCAAGTCAGGTCCAAATTGATGTTCAAACTTGAGTTCTAAATTAGTTGTGGGGCGCATATCGAGGCAACAATGAATAGTATCTCTGTCTAATATCTGGTTCATCTAGGGTATGCCTATGTTGTTCATCTTGGCTGGGATACAAATAGTAAAGCAATCATCATCCGTTTTTATTAAATTAAAGCAATCATCAGCCTGCTATCATTATTTTTCGATCCATCCACTAGTTGTTACCATTACTCTAGATTGTTACCATTACTCTAGATTTTTGCATGCTGTCCTTACATAATATCACTATATTTTTTTTGTATGCATGTCAGATATTGTACACAGTCATGTTGAACATGTAGATAAAAAGAGAAGAGTTTTGCGTGGTAATACAATGTCATGCAGACATCGCTCCATGGTAGGTTCAATGGCAAACCCTCCCCCCTCTCCAGATTGTAATCCAGAGGAAGATATCTGTTCTGAGGCGGATTCATATGCAGCTGACCACTCCTATTTACGCCCCAAGGTCTTTTCTCTAACTTGGTATGATGATGTTAGTCATATCATGCATATGTTGCCTTGCAGTGCCTACTTTCGACATCATATATGTCATCTGCTTAGTTTAGACATGTTCTGTAATGCCACCTATTTAGTTTCAATATCATATATGGGAATTATGCAATGCCATCCCGTTTAACCAGGCATCATATATTTGAATGATATCTATCCCATCCTTTTCTTCATTAAATTTCCATTTGTCGACAATGTTTATACATTAAACTACTCTTCCTGTGAATCAACCATTTGAGTGGGTGATGGAAAATCTGGAGTGAAAACAAGGCCTTCAGAGCAGACAGTGCTACATGTCAAAGCAGTTCTCTTGCTGGGTCCCGATAGCTCCTCAGAGATGGACTCGGAGACAGATGACCAGTCCTATTCCCCTACCAAAGTGTATGCTCTAACTTGCCACAGTTCTATTGCTCATATCATGCATATGGTGTCTTGCATTGCATAGTTTAGACATCATATAAACAATATTCAACACCATGTTCTTAGTTCAGACATCATATATGCAAATGCCCTCCGCTTAGCATATAAATCACATATGTGAATTAAATCATGCGGTCGTTGTTACTTAGATAACATGTATGTGAATTATGTCATGTGATCCTATTTAGTTAGTCATCATATCTTTGAATTATGTTATGCTATGCTATCCAGTTTAGATAGACATCATATATGTGAAATTATGTCATGCTATCCATTTTAGTTAAATAATATACATGTCAATTATTTAATGCCCTCTTTTTTCCACACTATCTATTGCATCTGTCTCTCATACAATGTCTGCACATTCAATTATGTTTCCTGTTTATCAGCCATTTGAATTGGAGTGGGTGATGGCAGTATCTAGCAGAGTAAAAACACGGTCTTCAAATAAAACAGTGCTACCTCTTGGTGGAGATAGCACCCCGGTTGTACATGCACGAGAACCAGCCCTACCACACATAACCCAGACTCTCGCAGATTTTACCCCTGCTGCGATGGACAGAGAACCAGCTCCACCCAATCTAACCCCAACCCCAGCAGATAGTAACCCAGTTCCTGTTGACACAACACCATCTCCACCACAGAGCTCCCAAACAAGAGCAGTTAATAAGGCAGCTCCAGTGCCCAAAGCGCCAGTACTACCACGGCGAACCCCAACTCCACCAGTTAGTACACATATTCCTGTGGAGGAAGCACAACCATCTGTTTAGCATCTATCGCATTTGATGTTGTTAAATTCTATGTGCGTATCTTCCCATCATGGAAATATTATACTGAAGATGAAGGAAAATGCCAATTGCAGGTGTTTGTCTAGGAGTTATGTGTAAGTAATGTTATTCATGGAAATTACTTTGCTTTGTCCCATACATTCTACCTCCATGATGGTTATAATACAGCAAATTTTCCCATTTTTCTTTATAGAGATGGACCAATTTGGAAACTCTGGATGAGGTAACCTGTGCTAATACCTCTGCTATCTTCAAGAATGCTTGGTGGCAGTATCGGAATTACCTGAAGAAAACGTACTTCACTGGCAAAGAAACTCATCAAATTACCTTACGTTCTCCCGAGACACATTTACTGGACGATGACTCGGAACGCCTTGTTCTTTACTGGTCCCGAACCAAGAATGTGGTATGGTCTATGAGCTCATTTTATTTTAAGTACTATATGCTTGCGTCTTACTGTACTCTGTTCATGTAGAACAAGTGCTTAAACCTGAAGAACAATTGTTCTCATTTAAGATTCCATTGCTATCGTGCATTCTGCTTTGCTCTTGTATCATTCTATTTACTCATACAAACTTATTTTTAAATTGAACTATCCAATGGAAACTCCAATGGCACAATAGGTATGTTTATGCATGTTTTTTTAACATGTTTGCTCTTATAAATAGCTCTGTTGATTTCAATTTCAATTGTGTATACAGTTGACTTCTCATATCATGCACATTACTAGCATCATAACAGGGCCAATAGTGTTGTTGTACATGTAGACCCGTGGTACCCATCTGAAATCTTATTGTGCCGTTTAGTTTCCCACGCTTTGTATTCTTTCAGTGTTGCTTTCTCTTGAACTGATATGATTTGAACCGTGTCTCTATTTTGATTTGGCAAGACAATGCAGTGACCATAGGACATATATATGTTTGTTTGATGCTTTTATAATGTACTAGTTGGCAATAGAAGACTTGGTAGTTTAATCTTGTCCACCTTACTAATGAACTGATTCACCGAAATGAGTTTCAAATACTAGTACATGCTAAACCTGTTATGTGTCTGCTTGTTTCTTCTTTTAGAATGCTGACAAAATATTGGGGAAGAGTGCCTTATTAAGCAATGATAAAGGAAGTAATGTAGATAAGGTTCAGTATCATGAGACATCCTTGTTGGTCTTCAACAAAGCTGATAAAACCGCTAAGGAAAACTATCTTGAAGACAGTGAGGCAACCCCAAAGTCCTGTCTTGGTTTACTGTTCGAGTTACTGGCCACTACCTCTTGCACAAGCTATTCAAACTCACTGTCTGAACCAGTTCAGTTTGTTGAGTCTCAACTACAAGCTGAAAGACATCGA
This sequence comes from Triticum urartu, assembly GCF_056163025.1. NCBI lineage: Eukaryota > Viridiplantae > Streptophyta > Magnoliopsida > Poales > Poaceae > Triticum > Triticum urartu. The sequence goes on from NC_141877.1 coordinate 283,851,906, forward strand.
TCAGCTGTGCTGCGACAAGAAGCGGAAGGACTGCGGAAGTCCCTGGAGCATGCAGATGCATACTTTCTGGTGCATCAGCAAGCGTTGGAGGATTTTAGCGCCAAATAGGACAAAGCTAATAAGATTGCTAAGCTTATTGCCAGCATGGTGGATACCTAGGATAACGTTTCTTGAGCTCTTCTGAAGTTGTTTCAGTTATGGACTTGTTTTGCTACTGCGTTTATTTGCACTGGTGGCCAATTTTGACGGCCAGTGTATGTAATATGCTGCTTTGTTCCCTATATTTGCACTGGTGGCGAACTTTGATGCCCAATGGATGTGATATGTGTAATAACTGTAATAGGCTAGCGTTAGTTGCTTGCTTATTTATTTCCTTATTGTCTTGTTTAGTTGTTTGGTTGTAGTCACTGCAGTTCTTTTTCCCTCGTTTTTGTAGTGGCCACAATAATCATGGCAACACACGGACTGTTGTAACCATGGGCCTCCTGCGAGCCGTAGGATCCGTGGGCCTTCTACGGGCCGTAGGTTCCATGGGCCATTTACGGGCCATAGGATCCATGGACTTTCTACGGGCCGTATGATCCATGGGCCTTCTACGGGCCATAGGATCCATTGGTCTTCTACGGGCCGTAGGATCCGTGGGCCTTCTACGGGGCATATAATCATTTCGCCAAACATGGGCCATACTATTCATGGACCATAACGGGCCATTAATAGGCCATATTTGATAATGCTATGAAAACAGCCGAACGGGTTAACGGGCCACAAACGGGCCGAACATAACCACGGGTTGTATTTGGCCCACAAACGGAATAGGCCAGTAACAGACCATATCTATCTGAATTCTAGAAATGAGCCCAAGAATAAATGGGCCCTTAGAAGGCTGAAAGTTAACACGGGCTGGAAACGGCCGACGGAATAATGGGTCGTTAATGGGTATAAAGCAGTAAAGGCTCTTTCCTGATTGGGGCAGCAAGCACCGGCTAGGTGGAAAGCAGGGTTTTGAGTTCTGCAAACGCTGCATCAGCTTCAGGAGTCCACTAGAACTTATCAGATTTATTCATTAGTCGGTAAAGAGGCAATGCCTTTTCACCGAGGTGAGAGATGAATCGACTCAAGGCGGCCAAACAACCAGTAAGCTTCTGAACGTCATGCACACGCACAGGGCGTTTCATTCGGAGTATGGCTCCAACTTTCTATGGGTTGGCGTTGATCCCTCGTTCGGAAACGAGGAAACCGAGTAACTTTCCTCCTGGAACTCCGAATGTGCATTTCGACAGATTAAGCTTGATATCATACCTTCTTAAGTTGGCAAAGGTTTCAGCGAGGTCAATCAGCAGGTTGGAACCTTTACGCGACTTGACCACAATGTCATCCATATATGCTTCCACATTCCGACTGATTTGAGTGAGGAGGCACTTCTGAATCATCCTCATAAATGTGGCACCAGCGTTCTTGAGACTGAATGGCATGGTGACATAACAAAAGCACCAGAATGGAGTGATGAAAGCTGTTTTTATCTCATCGGGTCCATACAGTCAGATCTGATGATACCCGAAATAGGCGTCTAGAAAAGACAAACGCTCACACCCCATAGTCGAGTCAACGATTTGGTCGATATGGGGGAGAGGAAAATGATCTTTCGGGCAGGCCCGATTAATATGCTTGAAGTCAATGCACATACGAAGTGAATCGTCCTTATTGGGGACCATGACAACATTGGCGAGCCACTCGGAGTGGTAAATCTCTCGGATGAACTCAGCTACTAGGAGCCGAGACACTTCCTCGTCAATTGATTTTCTGTTCTGTACGGCAGACCATCTAAGATATTCCTTGACTGGCTTCACTTTTGGGTCGACTCACAAACGGTGCTCAGCCAGTCCCTTGGGCACACCTGGCATGTCAGAAGGTTTCCATGCAAAGATGTCCCAGTTCTCACGGAGGAACTGGATGAGCGCTTTTACCTATTTGCTGTCGAGTGATGTTGAGATATGAGTAGGAGTAGCATTAGGATCGGTCAGGTGAATGTGAATCGGTTTTGTTTCTCCGGACGACTGAAATGTAGAATATGTGGCAGGCTTCTTGGCTCGCAGCAAATCACTCGGATCTGCATTTTTCTGATACTCTTGCATTTCAACAGCTGCCATTTGTGCACCGGCAATTTTAGAACCCTTCTGGAAGCATTCCTCTACCTTCTGCCAATTGCTAGTGACCATGATAACTCCTCTGGGACCAGGCATTTTCAACTTGAGATACACATAACATGGCCGAGCCATAAAACGCGCGTATGCAGGCCTCCCTAGAATAGCATGATAAGCACTCTGGAAATCCACTACTTCAAATGTCAACTTTTCCTTACGGTAATTCTTTGAATCATCGAAAACCACATCCAAGGTTATCTGGCCGAGTGATTCAGCTTTCTTGCCAGGGATGATGCCGTGAAAGCTCATGTTGCTCTCACTAAGTTTGGACATCGGAATGCCCATACCTTTCAAGGTTTCAGCGTAAAGAATATTCAAGCCACTACCACCATACATCAACACTTTTGTCAATCGAGTACCGCCAACAACTGGGTCGACCACGAACGCTTGCCTCCCTGGAGTGGCTATGCGAGCAGGGTGGTCAGACTGGTCGAATGTGATAGCTGTTTGTGCCCACTTCAGGTATGTTGTCGTTGTCGGAGCAACCATATTCACTTCTCTGTTGATCACTTTCAATCGACTTTTGCTCTCAACATCCGCAAAAATCATTAGGGTGGAATTGACATTGGGAAAACCATCATCTTCCTCTTTGTCTTCATCCTTGTCAGATTCTTTTTCCTTCTCATTAGGTTGTTTCTCCCGGAATTGCTCGATCAGAACTCGACACTGTCGAGTGGTATGCTTAGGATAAATCAAATTGCCTTCTTCATCTTTCTTGGTGTGAATGTGACATGGCAGATCCATCTCATCGTTAACAGCTGCATCTTTTACTTTCTTGGGGGTCCAGGGCCCTTTAGGTTTCCCTTTAAACTTTCCTTGAATCACTGCCGCAGTTTCACCAGGTCATGTAGGCTCAGCTTTACACTTTTGTTTCCGATTGGAATTTGCCTCCACCGGTGTCCTGACCGACCGGTTTGCTCTTTCCGCTGCAGAGTCGATCCTCTTCTTCTCCGTTAGCATACCGAATGGCTATTTCCATCATCCGAGTCAAAGACATATCTCCTATCCGGTCGAATTTCAGGACCAGCTCTCGATTTTTAACGCCTTCCTTGAAGGCACAAACTGCTTGATGGTGGGAATCATTTTCCACTGTGTGATGCAAAGTGGTCCACCTCTGAATGTAATCTCTCAGAGTTTCATTCGGTTTTTGCACGCAATGCTGCAATTCCGTTAACCCCGCTGGCCGCTTGCAAGTACCCTCAAAAGTTTTAATAAACACTCGAGCAAGTTCTTCCCAATTGAATATACTTCCTGGCGTTAACTGAGTCAACCATGCTCTGGCTGATCCTTCCAACATCATAGGAAGATGCTTCATGGCCACTTCATCATTGCCGCCACCGATCTGTACAGCCACTCGATAATCCTCAAGCCAAGTGTCAGGCTTGGACTCACCAGTGAACTTGCTGACTCCAGTCGCCAACCTGAAGTTGGGAGGAATCACCGAGGCTCTGATGGCTCTGCTGAAACACTCTGGACCTGAAACATGAACTCTGCTGCCAGTCGGGTGATCTCTGTCAAGGCCCTCCCTGTGTGCTCTGTTCCTATCAACTAGACCTTGAACGAGAATATATCTCGCATCAAAGCCTGGCTCCCTTGGGTCGGCTGGTACTCTTCGTTCGCCACTGCGAGGGCGTCTGTCATCATATTGCCGAGGCACATTTGATCCACTCCTCGGAGGAGGTGTGGGCACTCCACGACGGTCATCACGACCAAGTCGGTGATCATACTGCTCGTGGTTTCTGTATTGCTCCTGCCGATGCCCACGTCCCTCACGCCGAGGGGGCGATCTTGGGCTGTGGGCCGACTGAACTGTATCTGCCATCACAGATCTGCTATGAATCCTTTTCCGCGACTGAGACACTGCTATGGTCTGATCTCCTGCCACCCAGAGTAAGGCCCGGATCTGCATCAACCCTCTGCCAGCCTCCGACTGGGAAGGCTGAATTGGCTTTGCTATACGGGCTTTGAATCGGAGTGCGGTATACCTGAGGTTGAGGTGAAAAATATGTCGTCGACTGGACTCAGGAGCCTGCTGCCGAGCACGCTCGTTGAGTGCACGCTGAAGGTTCTCCAGTCGAGTGCGCTCACCCAAGTTGGCCAGGCGCACCTCCTCCAAGGCCCGAGCCTCGGAGGTTTCCCCAACAATGGGCGTGTGAAGGGCATCCACGTTGCGGCGGCGAAGCTCTTCCCTCTGCTATGAACAAAGAGGCTCGGGGTGGTCTTCTTCGTGAGCGCGTGGCGGATCGCCACCGCCATAGCCGCCGTCATCGCGGCGGAAGCCAGGAGGACTATGTGGTCCATCGACCACCAAGACTTCAGCCACAGGATCGCTGCTGTCGCATTCAGATGCGGTCTTGATGGAGCCAGTCAAACAGGCCGTAGAGAGTTTCATCGGGCTCGATTGCCGTGACTTGTGGGGTGGCCGACTGGCGAGCCACCGCGTGTTTCACCCACCGCTGAAGCCGCGACCGACCAGATCGCTTGCGTTGGTGAACAGCGGGGAGCGAGAACACCAGGGGAGCCAACCAATACTGGGTCGATGGCTGTCGGAGAAGGACGCCGTGAGTGCACGCACGAAAATGCGTCACCCCGCGGACGGGAAGCGCCTTGACGTCAAGGGGAGCTAACTGAAGCCAGGTGGAAACCATGATGATGGGAATCGGAAAAATCGCAACTTCACCAAAAAGTCTCTAAGACACCTGCCCCATGGTGTGCACCAAATGTCGTGGTTCTAAGACTGACATTAGAATGGGGGTAGGTATGAAGAGGCAAGATCCCAGCTATGGTGAAGTTGTACACACAAGATTTACGAGTTCAGGCCCTTCACGGTGCAAGTAATAGCCCTACGTCTCGGTGCCCGGAGGCGGTCGACTGGATTATATGTATGTGGTGTTACAGGGGCTGTGAACCCTTGTCCCTGAGGAGGGGGTGGCTTATATAGAGTTCGCCAGACCCCTCCCACCCTCAGTTACAAAGGGTTTAAGGCACATAAAGATGGGGCATTTCTGGTAATGCTAGTAATAAAGTGACATAAATGACCATTAAGTCTACAGAGTAAACGCCCGACCATTGCTTTTCAGAGTGGCTTTCGATCTTCTGTTTGTCGAGTGATCATTGCTATGGTCGAGTGATATAGGGTCTTCCGAGTGGAATGTTTCTGGTCGAGTGGATGATGGTATCCCTTGAATGCTTCTGACTTTAGGGTGATGTCCTAGGGGAGGGTGTCTAGGTCATGCCTATGACCCTACCCTAGGTACATACCTTCATTAGATGGCCTTTCTAATACTAGGTCCAAAAAGTCCTGGAAACGATTTTGATTTGTTCATGTAGCCTCTTGTGGAGGAACTTCAACAGCTATGGAAGGGTGTTCTCATTCGAGACCTATATAGCAGCCCACCAGCTAATTTGTTTCTGCGTGTTGTTATAATTTGGTGCATCCATGATTATCCGGCTTTGGGCACTATGTCAGGGCGAACAACACATGGTTACAATGCATGTGTTTGCTGTGACAGGAATCCGCCGTCATACACAATACTTAGCAAGATCTGTTACATTGTACACTCCCGTTTCCTTGCCAAGGACAACCCGCGTCCTACAAATTACCGAAGACATGTGTTCAGTGCAAAGCATGAAAACCGTGATGTGCAAAAGAGGCTCACCGCCGATGAGTTGCAAGTGGAACTAGAGAAGGTCAGGCATATTACACCAAGAAACCATCCTGGTAATGGTAGCGGGAAAAGGAAGCGTGGCAGGGCAGAAGAGAGATTATTGTTTACCCGCGGGTCCACTTTGTGGGACTTGGAATATTGGAAAGATTTGGATCTGTGGCAAAATCTTGATGTGATGCACATCGAGAAAAATATATGTGACAGCATTATCGGCACACTTCTTAATATTGAAGGCAAGATGAAAGATACCTTAAAATCTAGGATTGATTTGACACACCTGAGTATCAGAAAGGATTTGTAGGTGGAAGATGAAGGTAAACCACGGGATATGGCACCAACTATGTACGTCTTGGACAAGGTAAAAAGAAAAGAATTCTGCGAGGTCCAGTCACATGTGAGATTCCCACATGGATTTGTTTCCAACCCTGAAAGGAGAGTCGCTATAGATGGAAACAAGGTACAAGGGTTGAAAACTCATGACTGACATGTCCTACTTCAAAGGGTTTTACCTGTTATCCTTAGAGGATTGGGTCGCCCTGACTTATACAGAGCAGTTGCAGAGTTGGGACAATTCTTCAGGGAACTCTGTAGTAGAAATATCAGGATAGATGCTTTGGAGCCTCTTAGAGACAAGATACCAACTATCCTACGCGACCTTGAGAAGATATATCCTCCAGCCTTCTTTGATGTGATGGTGCATTTGGCTGTTCATCTACCTGATGAGGCACTACTTAGAGGTCCAGTACAGTATGGCTGGATGTACCCTGTTGAAAGGTGGCTAGGAACTTTCAAGGGCTATGTTAGGAACAGAGCTAGACCCGAGGGTTCCATTGCAGAGGCCTTCATTGCAATAGAAGCATTGACATTCTTCTCAAAGTACATTGAAACAGCTGATCAGCTTAGCAAAGAGGTGGGTGAAGCCGCCCCAGCCCCAGTCCCGCCGCCGCCGCAGCCAGCTCCCGCCGCCGCCGCATGCCGCCCGAGGTTTGCCGTGCCTCAAAATCCGTGCCGCCATTAAAAAAAAACTGTTCGGTTTTCCGTCGGTTTTTCGTCGGTTTTTTTTAGTTTCGGTTTTTTAAATAGATCGGTTTTTCCGGTTTATTTAATTTAGCGAGCGTTCATCATTTTTCTTTTTCTCGGATTAAATCCGCGATTTTTCTGATCGCAATTTCTGATCCGATTTTTGTTTTAGTATAACTTTTCACTCGTTTATCGGAATCAGGCGATTCAAGCGCCTGGAGTTTCGTCTCGAAACCCTCTAACCGTTTAACCGACTTAAACAAGTTTTTGCTACTGTAAAATTTTCCCTAGATCCAGATTACTAGAACGAAGTTGTTTTCTTTCGCCGTTTGACTTTCGTTGCTTCGTTCGATTTGATTCTTTTTGCCAACCGGAGTTCTTAAGTTGAACCTTCTGGTTAGATCTCTTATTTGACTTTTACCTGTGCATTAGATGAGTACTTATTGTATGCTTGTTTGTTTGTCTACGATAGAATACCCGGAGTGCGCCGCCTGTTACTTCGAATCTCTAGGTTTCCCGGATCATCAGCAAGGCAAGTAACACTTTGATCATACCTTTTTACTACCCAGTTTTATTGCATTAGATCAATCCTCAAACATTGCATGATTAGGATCTAATTAAATTGTGGGATGGGAAGTAGTTGAGGTAGTACCTATTACCTATTTATTATCAAACCTTTGGGAGTTACTTCTACGTTCGCTTATTATGCCATGCTATGCTAGTAGACGTGGATTGGGTGAGTGATATCCATGACAGATGTGAGTTTGTTAATTAATGGTTTATCTAAGGTGGCAACTTAAACACACATCTGGGTGGATTGAGGCACCTGGGTATTCCAGGACTTGCCTGTTTTCTTTTGGACCGCCACCCAGGCTCAAAGGGATCATGAGACTATTCATACTAGAAACTTCCGTGTGCAGCCACAAGCTATTATGGGCTCTAGCATAGTTGACTAAGTCGTGCAAACTCTTACAGTGGTAGACTAGCAGATGTAGGGGATGTAGGTGGTACGGTCTACCCGGTCGTAAGGTGCTAGCACTTCTTAAAGACTATGTCTCGGTCATCCGTCTTCTCAAACACCGTGTAGTGCGAGAAACCAAACGGAGGCGATCGAGTCTTGTGGGGAAAAGTGCGCAAACCTCTGCAGAGTGTAATAAACTAATCATGATTAGCCGTGTCCCCGGTTATGGACATCTTGAGTATCTAGTACCTGGATTATCATGTGAATCTCAACATGTTACTCTAAATTAATTTTGTTGTGTTTGATTAATGATGATGTTTAATTGGGAATGAGAATGCTGTCAACCATTCTCAATGTTTAACAACTACCTCGATAGTTAAATAAATTTAGTCCTTTGCAGTAGGGAAAAATTGGCTTTACGCAAAACTGCAACCATAGAGCTTTCCACCAGCCAAATATGCATATAGTGTAGCTATTTCATTCCGTTACTCTCTATGTGTTACATTGCCAGCATATTCCATGTGCTGACCCGTTTCCGGCTGCAATGTTAATGTTGCAGACTTTTCAAATGACGATTAAGGAGTTTTTAGGTCGTGGTTCTATACTCAGTGATGCCGTTGGAGTTGATGGACTCACTTATCTTCCAAGCCTTCCGCTGTTATCGTTATTAGATGGCCTTAAGCCATATTTATTGTAATAAGTTCTCTTTTGAGACACTCGATGTAATAAGTGTGTGATTTCTACTCTGCTATAAATCCTCCGAGTACTGTGTGGTGTCAGCATTACTGATCCAGGGATGACACCGGAGCACAGAGATCAGACTGTTTGAGGTCTGGTCACTACAGAGATGGTATCAGAGCACACGCTGACTGTAGGACACGACCACTAAGCTAAAGACCTAGATCACTATTCACTCTCTTCTCCTCTGACTCCTCATCTTTTCTACTCTTTTAGGATGGCGGATGCAAGGAACAAGTTCACACAACCGGATGAAGATACACCCTTTGGACGTCACTTAAAGGAAGTCACTAGATACTTGAACATTGGAGTACCAAGCTTCACCGGAACCTACAACACCACTTTACCTGAAGTACAGCGCTGGATGATTCAAGTTCAAGTTCCAGGAAGGACATTCATGCCAGTCACTGAGCCCATAGAGTTTTATTTTGATGCACCAACTTGGAATCTAGGAAAGCATGGCAGCTCACATCACCATGGGACGCATTGGAGAAGTCTACCGCAATGATCTCAAGGATACTATCTACCAGATTTGTGGGCGCCGAGATGAACATTGGGAGATGATCAGCACCAGGAAGGATAGATCAATCGCAGCTTTTATCCAGGAGTTAAACCAGCACATTCGACGACAGGAAAACCAGATGTGCGCCGACATGATAGATCTGAAGAAGGCAAGGACAAAAATCAAGGAACTGGAGGAAGAACTCAAGGCTACTCGTGAAGATTATGAAGAAGAAATTGAAGTATTGGTGGATAAGAATGCCGACCTAACAATGAAGATCAGGATATTTATGGGAGGCCCTACACCAGTAGATGAAGACGAAGAACCCAAGGAGATTAGCCCGGAAGACAACATCATCATCGATGACACCGACTCGGATCCAGATAAGAGCGATGATGACTATATTGATGAAGCCAGAGCAGATATCATGGAGTCTGCAACTGAAGAATATTTCTAGTAGACCACCCCAATAGTAGTAGTAGTCCACCATGTAAATATATTAGTCCGAGCACTTTTGCGATAGTTAGATCGATTGTATGCCCTTGTTTGATTGAATGAAGTGAATTGTTTGCTTTTTCCTCATGTGCATATGGGTAGTGTTTTCTCTTTAGACCCCCTCTAATCTTACATCTCATCTTTTCTAAAACCTCAGATGCCTTCGAGACGTGACCCCGGATTTACCTTTCCACCGGAGCTCACTCAGTTAATCCAGCAGTAGAACACATTGATGCAGTTGCTAGTCCATAATCAGAACCAGGGGAACAACAACAACCACCCACCACCACCACCTGTTGATCACTTAGCCCGTTTTCTTAGGCTGAATCCGCCGGTGTTTTCCAGTAGCACCAAGCCGATAGTAGCAGATGATTGGCTCCGCAAGACAGCTAGAGAGTTGACCACAGCAGGATGCACAGATGCGGAGAAGGTGAAGTTTGCCGCACATCAGCTTGAAGGACCCGCAGCATCATGGTGGGAGAATTTCACAGCCACTTTCCCTATCAACACTATCACATGGGACCAGTTTCAGCAGGCTTTTCGTACTGCCCATGTTTCAGCCGGAGCTATGGCCATGAAGAAGCGTGAGTTTCGCAACTTGCGCCAAGGAGGACGGACAGTTGGCCAGTATGTGGAGGACTTTAGTAAGTTACCACATTATGCCCCAGATGACGTTGCTACGGATGCACCTAAGCAGGAGAAGTTTCTGGAAGTACTGAATGATGAGTTGAGCATGCAGTTGATGGTAGCAACCTTCAACAACTACCAGGAGTTGGTAGATCATGCTCTTATGATTGAAGGGAAGCAGCAGCAAATTGAGAACCGCAAAAGGAAGTATGGACAAGGAAAGTACAATACAGGAGCTCAGCAGAAGCCATGTTTCACCCCTAGATCAGGAGGACATTTTCAGCATACCCATGGAGGAGATAGCTCGCACAATCACAATGGCACCAAGAATGGTAATGGCAATGGAGGAAGCAACGGCCAGAATCGCACCAACCCATCAACCCCAGCCAAGAAAGACCTGAGCCAAGTCACTTGCTTTAAGTGTTCGAAGACCGGACATTATGCCAATGAATGTCCTGAAATACAAAACGGAAATAGCAATGGAAGCTTTGGGAAGAAGCCGAACCCTTTCAACAGGGGACAGGTGAACCACGTTAGCGTGGAGGAGGTTGAAGCCCAGCCCGATGCAGTAATAGGTAAGTTTTTGGTTAAATCATTTACTGCACTCGTTCTTTTTGATACTGGTGCATCGCATTCATACATCTCAAGGGGATTTGTGGATAAGTACAACCTGTCAACCCAAGCCCTTAGGTCACCCATGTTAGTAACCTCGCCTGGAGCAGAATATATGGCTAGTCGATGGTGTGATCGGTTACCATTAAGAATTGGTAACTATGTTTTTCCCTCGGACCTAATAGTATTGGAATCCCAAGGATTGGATGTGATATTAGGCATGGATTGGTTATCAAAGTATGAAGGGAATATTGAATGTGCTAGTAAGTCAATTTTGCTTACCACACCAGAAGGGAGAAGGATCAAGTATGTATCCCGACATGTGCCAAAGAGGACTCAAGTAAATTGCTTAACAGGAGTTGTGCAGGAGGAAGTACTAGTGGTAAAGGAATTCCCTGATGTATTTCTAGAAGAGTTGCCAGGCATGCCACCGGATAGAGATATTGAGTTTTTGATTGAGCTATAGCCAGGCACAGGGCCAATATCGAAGAGACCATACAGGATGCCTGCAAAGGATTTGGTGGAGATTAAGAAGCAGATTAAGGAGTTACTGGATAAGGGATATATTCGCCCAAGTTCTTTGCCTTGGGGATCGCCAGTACTTCTAGTGGAGAAGAAGGATGGATCGTTAAGGATGGTTGTCGATTATCGAGGATTGAATGAAGTAACAATCAAGAACAAGTACCCACTACCGATGATAAATGATCTGTTTGATCGATTGCAAGGAGCTAAGGTATTTTCCAAGATCGATCTGCGATCAGGATACCACCAGTTGAAGATTTGGGAACAGGATATACCCAAGACGGCTTTTACCACCAGGTATGGGCTGTATGAGTATACCGTTATGTCATTTGGTCTGACTAACGCACCCGCATATTTTATGAACATGATGAACAAAGTATTTATGGAGTTTTTGGATAAGTGTTCATTGATGATATCTTGGTTTACTCAAAGAATGAAGAGGAGCATAAGGAGCATTTGCGTTTGGTTCTTGGAAAGCTCAGAGAACATCAGTTGTATGCCAAGTTTAGCAAATGTGAGTTTTGGTTGAAGGAAGTAGGATTCCTCGGACACGTTATATCTGGAGAAGGTATAGCAGTTGATCCCACTAAAGTTGATACCGTGACCAAGTGGGAAGCACCAACCACCGTGGGAGAGATCCGGAGTTTTCTTGGACTCGCAGGATACTACTGGAGATTTATTGAGAATTTCTCAAAGATTGCGAAGCCTATGACTGAGTTGTTGAAGAAAGATACCAAGTTCATATGGACGGAGGAATGTGAGGCTAGTTTCCAGGAGTTGAAGAAACGTCTGGTTACTTCACCAGTTATGATTCTGCCAGACCAGACCAAGGATTATGAGGTGTATTGCGACGCTTCACGTCGAGGACTTGGAGCAGTGCTTATGCAGGAAGGGGAGTTGTTTCCTATGCCTCAAGACAACTGAAACCTCATGAGTTGAATTATGCTACGCATGATTTGGAGTTAGCGGCTGTAGTACATGCACTGAAAACTTGGAGACATTTTCTCATTGGAAACCATTGCGAGGTGTACACGGATCACAAGAGTTTGAAGTATATTTTCACACAGAAGGAGTTGAACCTCAGACAAAGGAGATGGCTGGAGCTCATCAAGGATTACGATATGAAATTGCATTATCATCCCAAAAAGGCTAATGTAGTAGCCGACGCGTTAAGCCGTAAGAGCCATGTCAACACCCTAATGATGGGAGATTTACCAAGGGAGTTAGCAGAAAATCTTCGTGAACTATGTTTGGAAATAGTTCCGAGAGGCTATGTAGCAGCATTGGAGATTCAGTCTACATTGATGGATAAAATCAATGAAGCTCAAAGGAATGACAAGGAGATTGCTTCTATTAAGGAGAAACTTAGAAAAGGAAAGCCTAAGGGATTTCGTGAGGATGAGCACGATACCCTATGGTTTGAAGACTGTGTCTACGTGCCCAATGACCCAGAGATTAGGAAGTTGATTCTGCAAGAGGCACACAATTCACCATATTCGATTCAATCGGGAAATACCAAGATGTATTTGGATTTGAAAGACATTTTCTGGTGGACCAGAATGAAGAAGGATATTGCGGAGTATGTAGCAGTTTGTGATGTGTGTCAGAGAGTAAAGGCAAAGCATCAGAAGTCAACAGGATTGCTACAACCATTGCCGATACCCGAATGGAAGTGGGATAAGTTAGGCATGGATTTTATCATGGGATTTCCCAAGACTCGTTCAGGCTATGACTCGATTTAGGTTGTAGTTGATCGATTGACGAAAGGAGCTCATTTCATCCCGGTAAACACCACTTACACTAGTGCAAAGTTGGCAAAGATATACATGACCAGGATCATATGTCTGCATGGAGTTCCGAGGAGTATTGTATCAGATAGAGGAACCCAGTTTACCTCAAAGTTCTGGAAGCAGTTGCACGAAACTTTGGGAACCAGGCTAGAATTCAGTACAGCTTTTCATCCACAGACAGATGGACAGACCGAGAGAGTCAATCAGATTTTGGAGGATATGCTGAGAGCTTGTGCGCTAGATTATGGATCTAGTTGGGACGACAATTTGCCATATGCAGAATTTTCTTACAACAACAGCTATCAATCTAGTTTAAAGATGGCCCCTTTCGAAGCCTTGTACGGAAGGAGGTGTAGGACACCGTTGTCATGGGACGAAGTTGGAGACCGCCAGTTGTTTGGACCCGACTTGATTAAAGAGTCTGAACAGAAGGTGAAGTTGATTCGCGATAGGCTCAAGATAGCCCAGTCCAGACAGAAGAGTTATGCAGATTCTAAACGCAAGGAGACAGTTTACGAAGTTGGAGATAGAGCTTATCTTCGAGTATCACCACTTCGAGGAACAAAGCGTTTTGGAGTTAAAGGAAAGTTAGCGCCACGATTTGTAGGACCATATCGAGTTTTGGAGCGTATGGGAGAAGTGGCCTACAAGTTGGAATTGCCCAAAGGATTGTCAGGAGTTCATGATGTGTTCCACGTTTCTCAGTTAAAGAAGTGCCACGTGGAGATGGCTGACATACCCTTGAGAGACACAGTGCCATTGGAAACAATTCAGTTGGATAACGATTTGACCTATGAGGAGAAACCAATTAAGATCCTCGAGTTTGCCAGTCGAGTCACTCATAGCAAGGTTATCAAGTTTCGCAAAGTTCAGTGGAGCCACTACACGGAGGATGAAGCCACCTGGGAACGAGAGGAAGATTTGCTCAAGGACCAGCCTCACCTATTTTCTAGCCAACCCGAATCTCGAGGGCGAGATTCATCTTAAGGGGGTAGGTTTGTAACATCCCAAATTTTCAATTTGGAATGTTATACATTAGATCATAATTGCATATCATATTTTATTTTGCATTTTGGTTGATCCTAGAAATTTCTACGCAACTCAAGGACCCACGGAGAGAGTTGGGGATTTCGTTATTTTCATATTTGAGTTTTCTCAAATTTTGAGAATCGGATCATTTGATTTTATTTATTTTGTCATCAATTATTTCTATTACAAAAATATGAGAGAGGGAATAAAATGACTTACCCAAAATAAAGAAATATTGAGGATTTAATAATAAAATCAAATAAGATTTTATTTCGGAGTTTTTCATTATTTTATTTGAATTTAGGAAAAATGTGCGTTTTTCAAAATTGCATTTAGGCCCCAAATAAATGTTCATCTTGTGCGGCTTGATTTTAGAAGCCCGGGAAAATTTATTTCAGGATTTTTGGAGACCGTTTAGTATTTCTTTTTATTCTTCTGCGCGTACTTATTTTAAAAAAAACGAACCGACCTAACGGGCCGTGTCTGACTAGGACTCTGGCCCGACTACGCTATATAAGCCGGGGGAGGAGGCCCAGCCGAAACCCTAAGCCGCCCCAGCACCAGTCCCGCTGCCGCCGCCGCACGCCGCCCGAGGTTCACCGTGCCTTGAAATCCGTGCTGCCGTTTTTTAAAAAAATCGTTCGGTTTTTCGTCAGTTTTTTTAGTTTTGTTTTTTTAAATAGATCGGTTTTTCTAGTTTATTTAATTTAGCGAGCGTTCGTCGTTTTTCTTTTTCTCGGATTAAATACGCGATTTTTTTGATCGCGATTTCTGATCCAATTTTCGTTTTAGTATAACTTTTCGCTCGTTTATTGGAATCAGGCGATTCAAGCGCCTGGAGTTTCGTCTCGAAACCCTCTAACCGTTTAACCGACTTAAACAAGTTTTTGCTACTGTAAAATTTGCTCTAGATCCAGATTACTAGAACGAAGTTGTTTTCTTTCGCCGTTTGACTTTCGTTGCTTCGTCGATTTGATTCTTTTTGCCAACCGAAGTTCTTAAGTTGAACCTTCTGGTTAGATCTCTTATTTGACTTTTACCTGTGCATTAGATGAGTACTTATTGTATGCTTGTTTGTTTGTCTGTGATAGAATACCCGGAGTGCGCCGCCTGTTACTTCGAATCTCTAGGTTTCCCGGATCATCAGCAAGGCAAGTAACACTTTGATCATACCTTTTCTACTACCCAGTTTTATTGCATTAGATCAATCCTCAAACATTGCATGATTAGGATCTAATTAAATTGTGGGATGGGAAGTAGTTGAGGTAGTACCTATTACCTGTTTATTATCAAACCTTTGGGAGTTACTTCTACGTTTGCTTATTATGCCATGCCATGCTAGTAGATGTGGATTGGGTGAGTGATATCCATGACAGATGTGAGTTTGTTAATTAATGGTTTATCTAAGGTGGCAACTTAAACACACATCTGAGTGGATTGAGGCACCTGGGTATTCCAGGACTTGCCTGTTTTCTTTTGGACCGCCACCCAGGCTCAAAGGGATCATGAGACTATTCATACTAGAAACTTCCGTGTGTAGCCACAAGCTATTATGGGCTCTAGCATAGTTTACTAAGTCGTGCAAACTCTTACAGTGGTAGACTAGCAGATGTAGGGGATGTAGGTGGTATGGTCTACCCGATCGTAAGGTGCTAGCACTTCTGAAAGACTATGTCTCGGTCATCCGTCTTCTCAAACACCGTGTAGTGCGAGAAACCAAACGGAGGCGATCGAGTCTTGTGGGGAAAAGTGCGCAAACCTCTGCAGAGTGTAATAAACTAATCATGATTAGCCGTGTCCCCGGTTATGGACATCTTGAGTATCTAGTACCTGGATTATCATGTGAATCTCAACATGTTACTCTAAATTAATTTTGTTGGGTTTGATTAATGATGATGTTTAATTGGGATTGAGAATGCTGTCAACCATTCTCAATGTTTAACAACTACCTTGATAGTTAAATAAATTTATTCCTTTGCAGTAGGGAAAAATTGGCTTTACGCAAAACTGCAACCATAGAGCTTTCCACCAGCCAAATATGCATATAGTGTAGCTATTTCATTCCATTACTCTCTATGTGTTACATTGCCAGCATATTCCATGTGCTGACCCGTTTCGGGCTGCAACATTAATGTTGCAGACTTTTTAGACGACGATTAAGGAGTTTTTAGGTCGTGGTTCTATACTCAGTGATGCCGTTGGAGTTGATGGACTCACTTATCTTCCAAGCCTTCCGCTGTTATCGTTATTAGATGGCCTAAAGCCATATTTATTGTAATAAGTTCTCTTTTGAGACACTCGATGTAATAAGTGTGTGATTGCTACTCTACTATTAATCCTCCAAGTACTGTGTGGTGTCAGCATTACTGATCTAGGGATGACACCGGAGCATAGAGATCAGACTGTTTGAGGTCTGGTCGCTACAGCAGCATCTACAAAAAGGAGTTACTGCCGGAAAATTCAAGAAACATTGACAAAGTGGTTACGGCAGGATTTGCGAAATGGTTCAAGAGCCATGTAAGCTTTTGAATTGCACTGTCAATTTTTTTAATATATTGAGTACATAAGATGATCAGCTTGCCTATTTTCTAACCATAGGTTAAGAAGATGCGGGAGGATGGGCAGGTAGTTGATGATGCCCTTTACGCACTAGCAATGGGTTCTGATACTCGGGTAAGACATTATGAATCTTGCGTTGTTGGAGATGTGCGCTACAACACCCTTGCACGCAATGAAGGTAGGAAGACACAAAACAGTGCCATCATGAGCACGGATACGTATGGCAGATAGACAATTGAAATGTATGCTAACATAATGGACATTGTTCAGTTGTAGTATATCTCCAGTTTCGAGGATAATCGGTGTGTGGTTCGATTGTGTTGTCGTTGGTATAACCTATTTTCCAGGATTGCAAAACCTAGAGTTGATGATTATTTCAAATCCATCAATGTCAAGGCGGCGTACCAGACCAACGAGCCTTTTATTTTGGCAAATCAAGCGACACAGATATTTTTCTTGGAAAACACATTTGCACGTAGCGATGATTGGAGAGTATTGCAAAGGTTTGAGCAGAGGAATTCGTTTAATTAAGTTGCACAACAAGATGATGCTTACACTACTCCTGATGTACAAGATTCCACAGATGTTCCTAATATCTTTGAGAACCATCACGTCAATGGCGCTGGCGAAAAGAATGCATGTCATCCTGTGGACATACAAGAGTTACCAAGAAGAATCCAATGTTCGAGGACATTGAGGATGAAGAAGAAGATGACACTTTGGGGAATTACGGTTTAGACTGATACACATGGCGAAGATGTTGACGCTGCAGCTGCGGGTGATGATTAGATTACTTTTGTCGTATTTGCCTGTCAAAAGACGTTTTTTTACCTACTATGTGAAATTGTGTTTGCTATGACAACAGAAACTTGATGAACTTGTTGTTTAGTATTTTGCTGTGAGAATATCACTTGTTATGTATGTTGATTTGTGTTTGGTGATCGTATGACGACTAAAACATGATGACATTGTTGTTTAGTTGTACTCATATTTGGCTGTGAAACTTGAATTTGATGACATAGTTTGATGTTGGATTGCAATTTGCTAGACGTCTTCGAATGAGAACAAAGCTGACCCGACAGGACCTCTGCTAATTTATTTATTTATTACCAAAAGGGCCTCTACTATTTATTTATTTATGATCAAAAGGGGATACCCCCCGATTTATTTTAATAGAAATCATTAGATGTTCACAACACTACGGCCCGCCTGCTACACAGGTTTCATTCATTACTATTTTCAGCAAAGTGTTCATGTCATAGCCACTAAATACATCACGAGTGCTACATACACTACAACTAAAGAGACAATCATCCTACAGAGCACATCGATTTTGCCCATTATCTTCACAGGCTCTTTAATCTCCTCATTGCTGTCAAGGTCGTTCAACAGCTGTTGCTTGGCCATGACCAGAGGAACTGCATCTTTAACCTTCATCTCTGCATCTTCCTCTTCTACTGTTCCTTCAGTTACTTGTCCAACACCCCAACCTGCTGGATTGGGATTCCTCGGCTAACCAAATAATCAGTGTAGTTGCATTCCCCCACATCAGCAACTTCCCAGAAATACAAATCACATGAATCTTCCCTTTTATGCACGAGTCAAATTGGAAGATCATCAACCAAACTATTAAAAAAATCAGCAACTGAAAGCAGCAGAACAACACTTAAACATATTATTACCCCATGATTTGGTCATTTGTAGAAGACTCGGCCAGGGTAGAGGATTGTGGTTGAGACGCGACGGGTGACTCTGCGTGATTTGCAGTAGTGGCACCACACCAATGGCAGCGGGTTGCGATGAGCAACCGACAGCGGTGCGTGTGCCGGCGGGGGTGTGATGAGACCCACAGGCAATGGTACGGGTGGCAAGTTGGTGCGTATCTGGTTGTTCCCCACTGAAGAGTAGGTGGACGAGCAGCCAGCAGACATGGTTGCTGCGGCCAGAGCTTCTGATGCTAGGCAGAGTAAATAGAGAAGAGGAGAAGTGAATGTTGGATATGTCAGTTTCATTACTTGCAGAGTAGCATAGCACCATATATAGTCATAGTCTAGGTTTGGATTCGAGCTAGCTACAGGAGCACATCTCTCTTTTTTCTAAAACTCATCAATGTCTCTTTACTGGTACACTAGCTTGTTCTGTACGCCTTCTCAAGTCTTTGATTTTCTTTCTTTTTTGCGAGGAAGGAAGCAGGACAAAATTGAGAGTTCCTGGGACTCGAACCCAAGACCTCTTGGTTGAAAACCAAGGGTGCTAGTCACTTATGTGGCAGACGTTCCCTCGGAGGAGGACGGCAGCCAAACGAATTTTCCTCATAGTTTTAGTTGCGGCGCAGTTTCGGGAATGTTATCAGGCGAATGAGCCTAGTTTTTCTTCTCTTCCTATATATTAAAAAGTATGCTACTTAGTGTCGGCTTAGTCAATAAACGATTGTGACAACCTTGACCATTGGATTGACATTCAACGTTCGTCATGTTTCTTCAGTCTCTTCTTCCTCCAGCAGCCAAAGCCAAACCAGCACCGGCGGGACCGCCTGCTCCCGCCTCCCACGGCTGGTTGTGCTGCCGCGCATGCATCGTCGCCACATCACACCCTAAAACTCTATGCATCTTCCCCGGCTCATATTCCTTCCCGTCCGAGGCCTCACCATCGTCCTCCGCCTTGGTTCGCTCGCCACGGCGCCGCCTTCCGATGTTGTCAACATGGTCAACAACCAAGAGGAATAAGGAGATGACTGTACATGGTGAGGACGACAGTAGGGACCCAGCAGTGCGCACAGTAATTTTGTTTTTTTGGGATGGAGAAGGGTATCAACTGGGTTGTGCGGGAGCTGTAGCCCATCTAGCCCAGGCTTTTATTTCATATGTTTACCACATGACCAGCCCAATTTGTTTTTTTCCTTTCTGAAAATGGCTAGCCTAGCTTTTTTTGCAGAATAACCAATGTAGGCCTACTTGCTTTTCTACACCCTGCTGGGCTAGAAATCTTTCGAGACGAGGAGGGATGCATTCGGGCTTGCCCAGAAAATGGGCTATAAGTAATAAGAAATGGGCTATAAGTAATAATAAATGGGCTGTAAAATGAAAAAATACTACAAACATGCAATTAGTTCCAAAATATTTTTTCTTTTCAATTTTGGTATTTTAAATTTCATTGTTTTTGTGCGGGTAAAATTTCATTGGATTTAAATTAAGGTATGTTTAGTTTTTAATTAATTTGAATATAGCTAGAAATTTCGGGCTGTATGCTGTTTGGGACAGATTTGGAGGGTGACTTGTGGGTCTACTAGGTTGACGTGTACGAAAGGCTTTGTCAACTTAGTCCACAAACGATTCTAGCAGCAGTGACCATTAGATGTCAATACGGCAATCGTGCTTCTTTAGTCTCTGATCTTCCTGCTCCAGCCGCCCAAACCAGCGCCGGTGGAACGACCTGCTCCCGGCTCCCATGGCCGCCTGTGCTGCCGGGTAGGCCTCATGGCCCCACCATACTCGCATCCCTGGCCTGGCTATCCCTCTACTGACCCACACCTCCTGTTATTTTCCGGCGACGACAGCCGAACCAGTCAACCCTCGTACTCCCCACTGCGTGGGCAGCCACTGCAGTGTCTTCCCCGGCTCCGTGCCATTCCCTTCATAGGCCTCGCCATCGTCCACCGCCCTGGTGCTCTCGGCGCGGTCAATGTGGTCAACAAACGACATCCATTGGAAGTGCAATGTACGTGGAGAGGCTGACAGCAGGGTCCATGACCGCACACAAGGAAATGCCTCCTTATTTCATGCAAAATAATGATTGCTCCACCTAACAGCTAGGACCTACCGGAAGGGCCCCTCTATTTCGCGAAAAAAATGTTGCCCTCGCTAACAGCTCAGACCCACCAGCTATATCTTCGCATGCAAGGAAGTGCCTCCTTATTACGCACAAAAAATGAATACTCCCCCTGCTAGCTGGGAGCCACCATATGGGAGGCTGACTTGTGGGCCTACTAAGTTGACGCGGACGGAGGGATTTGCAACTTAGTCAATATGAACGATTCTAGCTCCAGTGACCATACGATGTCCATCCAACGGCTGTAGTGCTTCTTCAACCTCTGGTCTTCTTGCTCCAGCCGCCCAAACCAGCGCCGGTCATGCCGCCTGCTCCTGGCTCCCGTGGCCGGTTGTGCTGCCGCGGAGGCCTCACCGCCCCCTACTACTCCCACCGCTGGCAAGGTCATCCCACTACTCACCCACACCCCATGTTATTATGCGGCGACAACAGCCTCACACTGAAGCCGAACCAGTGAAGCCTCGTACTCCTCTCCTCGTGGGCATCCACTGTCGCGTCTTCCCCGGCTCCGCGTCGTCCCCTTCCTAGGCCTCGCCGTCATCCACTGTCTTGGTGCTCTCGGTGCGGCGTGGTCAATGTGGTCAACGAACGACTTCCATCGGAAGAGTACTGTACGTGGAGAGGCTGACAGCTGGGTCCACGGCCACAGCAAGGAAGTGCCTCCTTATTATGCGCAAAATAATGATTCCTCCACCTGACAGCAGGGACCCACCAGACAGGCCACCATATTTTGTGAAAAAAATGTTTCCCCCCTGACTGCTGGGACCCACCAGTTACATCTTCACACGCAAGGAAGTGCATGACAGTTGGGACCCACCTGGTCAAAGAGTATGTAGCGTTGTCATTCTGGTCGCGAACGTGTACGTACATACGATCGGTTTGTCTGCGGGCTACAGCGATGAACCGTGGCCGTGTGAGGAAGGGCACGTGTCGTAGTATAGGCGTGCACGTGTCGTAGTAGAGGCGCGCATGTAGCATGTACACGTACGTACAACCAGGGTGCAAGAAAGTAAATACGGCCATGTACGTACATACGGGCGGGTTCTCGAATGCCTACGCGCGCATACGTACGGCAGTGCTCGTGTACATGGCTAGGCCAGAACGGAGAAACTGTGTCATTGTGTTCATCGGGAGCCAACCGGCTTGGACGGAACAGTCGATCGTAACAAGGCCTGGCGTACCGCAGAACGGAGGAAATGGCCTTGTGTTCGACCAGCCACGGTTGAAAACAGGATCTTGTTCATCGGGAGGGGTCTGGCGCACCGCAAAACGGAGGAAACGGACAACTCTTGGACCTCCTATGGTCGAAACGGGGTCCTATTGATCGAGAGGGGTGTGGTGTACCACAAAACGGAGGAAACGGACTTGTGTTGGAGCGCTACAGTCAAAACGGGGGTCCTGTTCATCGGGAGGGGTGTGGCGTACCGCAAAACGGGACTCCACGGGATACTGCTCATCTCCACCATCGACCTCCTCCAGCCTCCAGCCTCCACCTGCGGCTGTTCATCCACGGGCTCCTGTTCATCCAGCCTCCACCGCTCCTCCACCGGCTACTGTTCAACCAGCCCTCTCCACGGGGTCCTGTTCAACCACCCCTCCACGGGCTACTGTTCATCCAGCCCTCCACCGGTACTATTCAACCAGCCCTCTACGGGGTCTTGTTCATCCAGCCCCCCACGGGGTCTTGTTCATCCACCCCCAACCGGCTCGATCAGGGTCTAGTTCATCCAACAACAATGACCTCTACTACCACAGGGTACTGTTCATCCACCCCACCCCACCGGGAACTGTTCATCCACCCCCCCAACAATGCTCACTGTTCATCAAGAGGCAACATCGATCAGTTTTAGTTAGCAGTAGTAGCGAAGGAATCACTCAGGTTTAGTTAACAGCAAGGGATCGATCGGGGTTTAGTAACGTAGCTAGTGCAATCGCTCGGGTTCAGTTAGAGCCCAATGCCTCGCTCGGGTTCAGTTAGAGCGCAGCACCTCGCACACACATGTGTATGTGTACAAGAGAAACGTGCAAACTTCCATGCATCAGCCCCGACCACCCATTGTAACCGGGAACTCCCCAATATTTTCCTCGCCCTCTCTTCTACCATGGTTTTTTCCTTCATGGATGGCCCAAAGAATGTCATGCAGCTATGTCTCCGTCCCACCTAGGACGAAAATCCCATTTTATGTCATGATTTTTTGTCATAGAAGTAGGATCCCACCACATCTATGATAATGCCGGGTTTCGTCACAATTATCGTCATAGAAGTGTCATAAGCATGACAAGAAAAAAATTCGTTTAGCCCAAAATGTCACAGATGTGTCTTTTTTTTGTAGTGACTACTAGAAGCAACAATATTGGATTTAGCATGATTATTGTTACTACTAGATGAAGAATCTTTCTTACTCTTGTTGCTAGATTTTACTTGTGGCATGTAAGTAGACAAGAGTAAACGCTTGGCAATGTAAGAAGAACTTTTCTTACGAAGATCATCATTGATGGCCTTTAAAAACCCATGATCTTGCTCTAGGTTGAGCTTTTCAAAGCGTAGTTTCTCATGAGTCTTTAAAAGTTCTCGATGATCTTCTAAGGTAGTTTCATGTGCTAACTTAAGAGTGTTTAGTTCTTTAGTTAGACGCTCAATCTCTGTAGCGACCCGACCTCAGACGGTCAAGCCTCTGTGTATCGGTGCCATCCCTAGATCAGTATGCTGGCACACACAGTACAGCAATGTATATATCAAAGTGCAATCACATGTATAATTAATGTAAAACTGATATATATATATATACCTATAAGTCTTAGTGAAAACAATCAACGGGTGTGGAGTCCAATCAACGCCATCGGCAAGTTGAGTGTAGACCGTAACCCTATATCGTAACTCTTACTCATCGAAGAAATATCTGCAACATGATACATTGCGGCCGTGTAGGTCAGTACATTGAATGTACCGGCAAGATCACAATAAGAGAAAACAAATGATAAACTATACTATATGCAATATGGCTTTGTGGCTCTGTATCTGAGTTTTGTTTGCATAAAAGTTGGTTTTATTTTCCCTACATCAAAGGAATTAACCGGATTCTGTACTACGGAGTTTTCTATCATGACATGGTTCCGCCAACCGATGTCTCATAGCCCAAATCATCATAAGTTGTCCACAATTAAGTTATCAGTCCGGTGTTGAGAGTTCCGAGATAGATCCAAGTCCAGAGGCTCAAGTTGTCCGTAACCGGGGACACGGCTAATCGATTAGGTTTTAACCCTCTGTAGAGGTTTGTACACTTTACCCGCAAGATTCGATCCCTCTTTTTACGTTCTCGCACTTCAGGGTGTTTGAGAACAAGACGACTAAAACAAGGTCTTCCGAAGAGTTCCCCAGACCACTGTCTGGTGCTCATCCAATCCTACCGTAGTTCTACATCTGCTAGCACCGTCCCAGCCAGAGTCACAACTAAGGTCAACCAAGCCAGAGCCCATAGTGACTTGCGGTTGCACAGGTAAGCTTCTGGGCATGAAGTATTCTTCCGTCACTTTGAGTCTGGGTGAAGCTTTCCGCAAGATGTCATGGCACTTCTCCATGCATCCCAGCCATCCAGTGGTTCCTCCAGGGTGCCCGTCAACCGTCCTTCACCCAGTAGTGTGTATTGAATTCTTGTCTCGAGTCTCGAAATCCTGAGGTCTTGGAGTCCTGAAGATGCAGTTCTTGCCGATGCCATCATTAAGTTGTCGCCATTAACGTAGAGTCCTCCTTCTTCACACCACCCTCGTGCACTCAAACCAAACCCGTCTACTATAGCGTAGCATTAAAACTATATAACGTCCCGGGCTTGATAACAGGAAGATGGGTTCCTACCTCATGCATTCTACTCAACTAGAAAAAATCAATATCACTATTGGAGTGATTATTGAAAGGGTGCTACTACATGAAAATAAAACATAGGTATGAAAAACATGGTCAAAGTGAACTTGCCTGGTAAGTTGATGAAGATAATAACGCTCTCGGAAACTTTGATAAACTATTCGTCACTCCGAGAAAATATATATAGTCAAACATTGTATTCACATAAGTAACAATTCTAGCAATCAATTCTATCAATCAAAATAGCAATCAAAAGGAAATAAAGAAAACAATAATGAAGTCAAAGAAAACCAAATAGAATTCCAAAGAAAACTTCAAGAAAACAAGGGAGAAACCAACTCACACAATGACAGTCAATACTCTCATAACACACTAAATTACTCTAACAACTTTTATACATCAAATAAAATATAATTATAATAAAACAACAGAAGTTAATTTACTAAAGCATTTACTAGCAAAAAGAACTAGTATAAAATCTATTATAACTACCAGAACAACTATAACAACTAGCAAAACACTAAGTCAATAATGAAAAATACTACAATAATTATGAAACTAATTTACTTCTAAATATAGAATCAATAACAACATATATTGAAGTGGCAAAAAGAAATACTTTAAAACTAATAATACTATTTTTATCAACTATCAGTATGAACTAAACAAACAAATACTAAAACATTAGTTAAACACTAATAAATAACTAAAAAATTATCTATTGTAGTCTAACAGAAACATATGACAACATGTAAAAGTTTACAAAAAGAATTAACTAAAAATAATTAAAAACACTAATTATATGACTAAAACAACTACATAAGCAAAGCAGTACTGTTTTCGCAATAAGCCTAATTTAAAATAAACTAAAAATAAATCACTTCATGCTACTAGATAGACAAAACAATAACAAAATAGTAGCAAAAAGAATCAATCAAAAATCTATTTTAAAACTCAGGATATGGCCAAAATAGTGATTTGAACAAATTTCATCAAATTCAATTTTTAAACTACTCAAATTTGAAATCCAATGGTACAAACAGAAACTTCAACAATTTTTGAATCTAATGCAAGAAAGAATCACTCAATTTGGACTTAAAACCTAAAAGATATAGATTTTCTAAAAACAGGACTATTCTGTTTTTGAAACAGAAACGAAATAAAAATCAAAACAGGCTCGTGCTACGTGGCCTACTGCTATTGGCTAAACAGGTGGGCGATCTAAACTAAATGACGCTCGGTCATAAAATAACTAAACCGCTAATGCACGAGAGAAAAAAAATGAACGCTAAACCGACTAGTTCTAAACCGTAAAAACCGTAAATAAAAACCGGACTAATAAGAATAAACCTAACCGTCCAGAGATCTAATCTAAGCCGTCGCCTATAGATCAGATAGAGGAGGTAGTCCGGCAGCTTACAGTGGGCAACGACGGTGAGGTCGACGGCGAGGACTGCTCGGTCGTCGTCGGCGGGGTTGCTCCAGTGATCCTCCGGCGTGGGCGCAGGGTCGGGGTGATGCGGAACAGTGCGGCATGTCCTGTGGAGGTGTCGGCGAAGCTCGGGGACGACCAGACGAGATGGAACGAGGACGGTGGAGCTCGGGTGCTCCGGCGGCTCTGGTGAGCTCGAGGGCGGTGCTCCGGTGGTCTAGGGAGACGTCCGAGGTAACGAAGAGGCGCGGTTTGAAGAGGGGATCACGGGAGTGGTGGATTTGGTGATTTGGGGGCATCAGGATGAAGTGGAGGACGACAATGGCGGGCGGCGGAGGTTCTGTCTCCGGTGAGATTGGATCAGGACGAAACGATCTTGGGAGATCAATATTTTTCCAAAAATCAGACGAGGGGGATGCGGCGGTATTTATAAAGGGTCTTTCGTGGGCAAGGGGCTGTGGGCGAGGCATATCTTCGCGAGAAAATCGGCCGGGGAGGCGTGCAAGCTCGGGCATGGCCGCGGCTTGGCGTGAGGAGGAAGAAGATGGCGGGGCCCAGCTTCAGTGAGTAAGGTGGGAGAGCGAGGGTATCGGGCGGCCGGTGCGAAGAGGTTTCAGGCACGGCACCTGGGCCACCTGGGCCGCGGGGAGAGAGAGAGGTGGCCTGGACGACTGGGCTTCAGCCTTTTAAAAGGACTTTTTCCCTTTTTCTTTTAAACAGAGAACAAAACAAAAATAAACTAAGCAAAACTAAAAATATAATATACGCATATAATATATCAAAATGTTCAGGAAAAATAATCCTAAAACTTGAACATATTATTAGAGGCATATAAAATACACAACAATTCACAAAAGTCAAACAATGCTGCTAATGCATTAAAAACCAATAAAATCATTTTTTTAAATACCAAAATGATTTCAAATTCATTTTCCTCCACTTTTATATTGTAGGGAATCATTTTACCCTAATTTCCATATGTTTTATTTTTGGAGAAAAGTAATTTGAATGAAAACCAAAATAACTCATAAGTGGTTTTGAATTTGAATTTCAAACCACTTCCAATTTGATTCTTTTAAACTTCCAACTCATATTTCATATAATTTGAAGAAGACATTTTATCCTCTATCATGAAAATCATTGAGTTGCATAAAGTCTCTAGATTTGAAATATTTTCAAATGGAATCCAATTTTTTTTCAAAAACCCTTTTCATTTCAATTGGAAGAAGTCATTTCATCTTCACTCTGGGGTTTTGTGTTTGAATGAATTTGAATTCATGGAGATCATAAATGCAAGGTGAAAGTTTGGGAAAGTCATTTCATTCCCTCTCATTCAACTTTCAAAAAGTTTCAAATTTCACTCAATTTCACACAATCAATCACACAACAATCAAACAAACAATCAAAACTAATTATTTAATATAACATTCAAAAATTTAGAATTTTGGGATGTTACAATCTCCTTCTTATCATCGTCATTCATTTTATCTTGATTAACATGATTAATAGCAAGTTCATCATAGTTTTCATCACTAGAGTTGTCAAGAAGTAAATCATCATCACCTAGCAAATCATCTTCATCACTATTGAAATCAACATACTCGGGGTGTGATACCTTTGGGCCTTTAGCCATGAAGAATCTTCCAATTCCCTCATTTGGTGATTCAAATATATCAAAGGAGTTGGTTGACAAAAATGCTAGACCGGCAACACCTTCATCTTGAGTATATTCAGAGTCGGAGTGATAACTTCTCTCGGAGTGGTGGTCGAAGTCAGAGTCGGAGCCTGATACCCATTCACCAACATGAGCTTGATGTCTTCGTTTTGTGTAGCTCCTTGATGAATTGTCCTTCCTTCCAGAATCCTTGCTTCTGAGAGAGGTTCTTCGTTCATAACGATCATCTCTACTCCTTCTCTCTCTTGGAGGTGATTCCTCTCTTCTACTTATCCTTTTAGGTGAGTCTTCTATTCTTTTGTAGGGAGCCGTACACTCATTGGAGTAGTATTCGGGTGTTCCACAATTGTAGCAATTACGCTCATGACTAGAAGATCTTTTATCATTCTAGGACCTTGACTTGGAACTTCTTTCTTTGCTTCTACTCTTGTAGAACTTGTTGAAGTTCTTCACCATTAGGCTCAATTCCTCATTGAAGACTTGTTTCTCACTTGATGATGTAGGAGCGTCACATGAGGCTTTGTAAGCACCACTAGACTTGTTGTGAAACTATTCTTTATCCTTGAGTGACATCTCATGAGAAACAATTCTACCAATGACTTCTGTTGGCTTGCGATCTTTGTAATTGGGCATCATTTGGATCAATGTGCACATACTGTCATATTTTCCATCCAAGTCTCTTAGGATCTTCTTGATGATGAATCTGTCGGTCATCTCTTCACTTCCTAAGCCGGCAATCTCATTTGTGATGAGAGCAAGCATAGAATACATTTCAGCGACACCTTCACCATCCTTCATTTTGAACTTGTCAAGTTGACTTTGAAGCACATCCCATTTGGATTCCTTGACAGAGTCGGTACCTTCGTGTATATCAATCAAAGTATCCCAAATTTCCTTTGCATTCTCAAGACGGCTGATTTTGTTGAATTCTTCGGGGCACAATCCATTGAAGAGGATATCACAAGCTTAAGCATTGTATTGCAGCATCTTCAATTCTTCCGCGGTAGCTTCACGATTTGGTTCTCTCCCATTGAAGAATTCACCTGCAAGCCAATACACACAATAGCCCAATTGGCGAGGTTATGTCCAGAATATGCATTTTCATCTTATACTTCCAACTAGCAAAATTAGTACCATCAAAGTAAGGAACTCTGCGGTGGTAATTTCCGTCGCTAGACGCCATACTCTCCTAGGTTGTGAAACCAAGGCTATGGTCACCAAAGCTATGGAAATCAAGGCAAATGGAGACCAAAGCTCTTATACCACTTGTAGGATCAAAAGTATGTCTAGAGGGGGGTGATTAGACTACTTGACCAAATAAAAATCTAGCCTTTTCCCAATTTTAAGTATTGGCAGATTTTAGGAACTTATCACAAGTTGAGCAATAAACCTACACATGCAATTATAAGAGTATAGCAACGGAATGTAAATCATTGCATATGAAGGTAAAGGGGAGGAGTTTGGAGGGAGCAAATGTAATGTAGACACGGAGATTTTTGGCGTGGTTCCGATAGGAGGTGCTATCGTACATCCACGTTGATGGAGACTTCAACCCACGAAGGGTAACAGCTGCGCGAGTCCACGGAGGGCTCCACCCACGAAGGGTCCATGAAGAAGCAACCTTCTCTATCCCACCATGGCCATCGCGCATGAAGGACTTGCCTCACTTGGGTAGATCTTCACAAAGTAGGCGATCTCCTTGCCCTTACAAACTCCTTGGTTCAACTCCACAATCTTGACGGAGGCTCCCAAGTGACACCTAACCAATCTAGGAGACACCACTCTCCAAAAGGTAATAGATGGTGTGTTGATGATGAACTCCTTGCTCTTGAGCTTCAAATGATAGTCTCCCCAACACTCAACTCTCTCACCAAGATTTGGATATGGTGGAAAGATGATTTGAGTGGAAAGCAACTTGGGGAAGGCTAGAGATCAAGATTCTTGTGGTTGGATTGGAATATCTTGGTCTCAACACATGAGTAGGTGGTTCTCTCTCAAAAAATGAATGCTAGAAGTGTAGGCACGTTCTGATGGCTCTCTCCTCCAATGGAGGATGGGTGGTGGGGTATATATAGCCTCCACACAAAATCTAACCCTTACACACAATTTACCAAACTCGGTCGGACCGAATACTGGAACTCGGTCAGACCGATTTAGTTCGAAATGTAAATATTGGGCTTTTCGGTGGGACCAACATGTCAACTCAGTGGGACCGATTTCATTAGGGTTAGGGCATAACGTAATCTGAGTGAGACCGAGCACATGAACTCGGTGAGACCGATTTCTGTAATAGGCAAACAGAGAGTTGGTCAGGCAAACTCGGTGGGACCGATCGCTCATTTTGGTGAGACCGAAACATTATGAAAAGGAAACAGAGAGTTTGCATTGCGAACTCGGTGGGACCGATCGCTCATCTCGGTTAGACCGAAATGTTACAAAGGGAAACAGAGAGTTTGCAATCCCATCTCGGTGAGACCGAACTGATTAGGGTTTCTGGCTATGGCTATGTCAAACAAACTCGATGGCGCCGGATGATCAAATCGGTGGGGCTGAGTTTGACTTTTGGTTTGGGACATATGTGGATATGAGAAAGTGGTTGAGGGCTTTTGGTGCATATCACTAAGCATTTTGAGCTAGCAAGCAATTAAGCAATACCTCATCCCCTTTTAATAGTATTGGCTTTTCTTATGGACTCAATGTGATCTTGGATCACTAAAATGAAAATGTAGAGTCTTGAGCTTGAGCCAACGTGTGTCCTTAGAATTTTGAGGGGTCCACATCTCTAGTCAATGCCATGCCAATCATTGAACTTTCTGAAAAGATTATCTTGAATGGATATTAGTTCAATGAGCTATATGTTCTTAATAATTACCAAAACCACCTAGGGATTAGTTGCACTTTCAGATTGGAACTCTAGCAAGCATCCACAACTACTAAAGATCATTAAGGTAAAACCCAACCATAGCATTAAAGTATCAACTCCCCATTATCCCATACGCAACAACCCCCTTACTCGGGTTTATGCTTCTGTCACTCAAGCAACCCACTATAAACGAATCATGAATGTATTGCAGCACCCTACAGCGGGAATCCCTCACATGTGCGCGGCACAAAAGGCACCATAGGACAGCACCAAAACAAAACATACAACTCAAACCAATCTGTATCATCAATCAACCCAAAAGACAAAATAAATCTACTCAAAACATCATAGAGAGCAACACATCATTGGAACATAATATGTGGCATAAAGCACCATGTTCAAGTAGGGGATTACAGCAGGGTGCGAGAGAGTGGACCGCTGAAAAGAGATGAGGAATGTGATGAAGATGGTTATGTTGATGAAGACGATCACCGCGGCGATGGTTCCCCCAGTGGCACTCCGGCACCACCGAGAGAGAGGGGGAGAGGGTCTCCCCCTTGTGCTTCCTCCTCCATGGCCTCCACCTAGATGGGGAGAGGTTCTCCCTTTGGTCCTTGGCCTCCATCGTGCTGATGGCCCCTCTAGGATCCTCCTCCATGGCCTCCGGTGATGATGGCCCCCTCCAGCAGGGTGCCGGAGAAGGCCTAGATTGATTTTTCGTGGCTACATAGGCTTGCGGTGGTGGAACTCCCATCTAGGTTTATTTCTGGGGTTTTTGGTATTTATAGGAATTTTTGGCATTGGTCTCATGTCAAGGGAGTCCACGCGGCAGCGACAAGGTAGGAGCACCCTCCCGTGGGGTAGGGCGCGCCCCCTACCTTGTCGTCGCCTCGGGGCTCTTCTGGTCCAACTCTTGTGCTTCGGGGTTCTCTTTTGGTCCGTAAAAAGCATCTTAAATTTTCAGCCCATTCCGTGAACTTTTATTTCTGCACAAAAAACGACGCCACGGTAGTTCTGCTAAAAAGAGCGTCAGTCTGGGTTAGTTCTAATCAAATCATACCAAAACCATATAAAATTGTTGTAAACATGGCATGAATACTTCATAAATTATAGATACGTCAGAGATGTATCACCCAACACTGCACACTTGAGGACACTAAGATCCGATGCACAAAGGTGGCTATGATCATGTTTACCATTAATGCATCTGCCTATGAAGAGAGAAAAATAATGTATGGCAGTAAAATGAATGCTCCCCATGGAGGCTTGTGTGATATTTCTAGTTTCTCCTAGAGTGATGCTAGTAAGGAAAACATTGTATTCAGTTTTGTGAGGCTCGCTATGAATGCCCCACTATGGAATTTTGCATGCAGTGGTAAAATCTTCAAGGTCCATGGTATATGATTCATCATAAAGATCTAATAAAATAGTGTGGGTATTGCGCCGAGATGTAAAATTAAACCTTTGCACCAATGAATCAGTGAGTTGACAGTACTGAGGACACTTATCTGATACGAAGTCCTCAAGATCAACATTCCATACATACGCATCAAATTCATCCTTGAAACCTGCATGAACCATGAATTCATCCGACGGCCATTCACAAGGTCGCACTTGAGCTTCCCTTGGTAGTTCAAGGTCCAGCTCACATATCGCGAGCCTCGGTGCTTGCTTCCTCGTGGAACCACCTTGGTACATTTTCCTAAACATTTTTCTTCCTCTGGAAAATTTCTGAAATTTTTAGTAACTCAAAGTAAAAGTCAACCAAACTCAACAAGATTGATAGCAACTACTCCTACAAGTGCCTAGAGGCTATATCATGCATCAAAATTACTTTATACCATATAAATTTGACATGCAAGCTCAAGAACAAGGTCACCACAACAACAAAAATTTGCAATAAATAAAGCACTAGAACAAAAACTAATTGGAACATTGGAGGAGTCACATACCGAAGAACAATCCCCCAATACAGTTTTGCAAATGGAGATTTGCACAAGGAGATTTAAAATGGCAGCAAGATGAGCTAGAACACGGGTTTGAGAAACGGGAAGATTTTTTTCTGGAGGAAGACAAAGTGGATGGGTGCTGGAATAAGTGAGGGGGACCCACGTGGGACCCATAAGGCAGGGGGTGCGCCCTCCACCCTTGTGGCCCATTGGTGCAGCCCCCTGGTGCAATCTCAGTGTCATAAATTCTAAAATATTTGATAAAAAAATGATACTAAATTTTCAGGGCATTTGGAGAACTTTTATTTCCGGGACATTTGTTTTATTGCATGGATAATTCAGAAAACATATGGATAATTCTATTTTTGCTTTATTTATTCTAAATAACATAAAGTAAAAAGTGAGTACAGAGAGTTGTGCTTTCTAAATTCATCCATCTCATGCCCATCAAAAGGAATCCATTAACAAGGTTGATCAAGTCTTATTAACAAACTTCATCCGAACATGAAACCGGAGAACTTTCGAATAAAACTAGGTTACCTCAACGGGGATATGCATGTCCCCAACAATAAGAATATCGTATTTCTTTTTGACAGTAGGAAGAGGGAATTCAAAACCTCCAATAGTAATAGTTGAAAATTTTCCAATAGAGTTGATATTATTTACTTGAGGTTGTTTCTTTGAAAAGTGTACCGTATGCTCATTACCATTAACATGAAAAGTAACATTTCCCTTGTTGCAATCAATAGCAGCCCCTGCAGTATTCAAAAAGGGTCTACCAAGGATGATCAACATACTGTCGTCCTCGGGAATATCAAGAATAACAAAGTCCGTTAAGATAGTAATGTTTGCAACCACAATAGGCACATCCTCAAAAATACCGATGGGTATAGCAGATGATTTATCAGCCATTTGCAAAGAGATTTCAGTAGGTGTCAACTTATTCAAATCAATTCTACGATACAAAGAGAAAGGCATAACACTAACACCGACAACAAGATCACATAAAGCAGTTTTAACATAGTTTCTTTTAATGGAGCACGATATAGTTGGTACTCCTGGATCTCCTAGTTTCTTTGGTATTCCACCCTTAAAAGTATAATTAGCAAGCATGGTGGAAAATTCAGCTCCGGTATCTTTATTTTATTTGTAACAATATCTTTCATATACTTGGCATAAGGAGACATTTTCAGAATATCAGTCAAACGCATACGCAAAAAGATAGATCTAATCATTTTAGCAAAGCGCTCAAAATCCTCATCATCCTTTTTCTTGGATGGTTTGAGAGGAAAGGGCATTGGTTTCTAGATCCATGATTCTCTTTCTTTACCATGCTTCCTAGCAACAAAGTCTCTCTTATCACAACATTGATTCTTTGATTGTGGGTTATCAAGATCAACAACATGTTCAATCTCTACATCATTATCATTACTAGGTTGAACATCATCATTAACATTATCACTAGGTTCATGCTCATTACCAGATTGTGTCTCGGCATCAGAAATAGAAATATCATTGGGATTCTCAGGTGTGTCTATAACAGGTTCACTAGAAGCATGCAAAGTCCTATCAGTTTTCCTTTTCTTTTTATTAGAAGGACTAGGTGCATCAGTATTAAATCTCTGAGAATCTTGCTCAATTCTCTTAGGATGGCCCTCAGGATACAAAGGTTCCCGAGTCATCTTACCACCTCTAGTCATAACCCTAAGAGCATTATCATTGTTCTTACTATTCATCTCATTGAGAAAATCATCTTGTGCCTTAAGTACTTGTTCTACTTGAGTTTTTACCATAGAAGCATGTTTACTAATAAGCTTAAGATCATTAACATATCTACTCATATAATCACCCAAGCGGTCAAGCATATAAGCATTACGTTTCAATTGTCTACAAACATAAGCATTGAAATTTTCTTTTTTAATAATAAAATTATCAAACTCATCCAAGCATTGACTAGCAGACTTATTATGAGGAATAACACCTTCATA
Organism: Triticum urartu; assembly: GCF_056163025.1. NCBI lineage: Eukaryota > Viridiplantae > Streptophyta > Magnoliopsida > Poales > Poaceae > Triticum > Triticum urartu. The sequence continues at coordinate 283,886,224 of NC_141877.1, forward strand.
AAATCTATAGAGAATTTACCTCTACTACCTATGTCGGGTTGCAGACTAAGGCATAGCCTAGTGGTGGGAAGGGGTTGATGCCTTCCCACCCACCCAGGTTCAAGGCATGGTACTTGCAATTTGGGTTTGTTGCACCAATTATACTGTCACTAGTAGAAAAAGGGTCAATCGTGAAGCACATTAGTGCCGGTTTGTATTTGAGCCGGCACTAATGTATACATTAGTGTCGGTTCCAACGGCTAGCCGGGACGCTTTCATTAGTACCGGTTCGTGGCTAACCTTTAGCACCGGTTCGTGCCACGAACCGGTACTAATGAGAGTGGTGGCAGGATGTTGCCAGAGTGGGGCCCCTCCAGCACCTTTAGTACCGGTTTGTGCCACGAACCGGTACTAAAGGTCGTCCTATATAAACCCTTCGTCCACCAGCACTCTGTTCTTCCCCCTTTCCCCTCTCCGGCCCTCTCCTCTGTTCTTCCCTTCTTCCTCTCGAGTTCATCACAAAATTTGCCCAAAATTTGTCAAGATTTGAAGGCCCTCATCCATTCAAATGATCACAAAGGTTAGCAACTTTGTCCTTTCATCTCTCATTGCTAGATTAGCTCTTGCATTGGTTTATATAGTGATTAATTTGTGAGTTTAGTAATTTGGGAGGATATATATATATATATATATGTGCTAGTATTTGATTTATATGCAATTTGAGGTCAAAAATAACACTTAGTTTGCATATGTAGGTGTGGTTTACTTAGTGCCTTCTAAATCTCCATCGTAGCCACCGTCGATCGCCCGCACCGTCCCGTCGCCGGCACCACCTTGTGGTGAGCCTCTTGTTCATGAAATTTTATATAAAAATTGATGTTTGTGATTTAGATATATAGTTACTCGTATAATTATCTTACCCGTACGTTGTTTGTTATACATATAGTGCCATGGTTTTGATATCCGTCCCCGTCGGCCCTAGTCCTTGTTATGATTCGGATGTGGTATGTATATTCTCTTTTAAAACTAGTTGCATTTCGTGTTTATGACAAATTATGCCCATCAAGTTGACATAGAAATTTTTTCTAGGAGGTATCTGAACCTGAAATTCCAACCGACCCTATTGCCGAGAGGTTAAATTTAGTTGAAAGAGAAAACGAGTACTTGAAAGAAAAATTGAAAAGAATTGAGGGGGAGAAGATGGAATTGGAGTTGCATGTTGCTGATGTCGTCGATGATCACAAGATCAAGATGGAGAAAATGCGCTTGAAGATTAGAAAGATTAGAAAATATGCCATCGATAGTGAGGCTTGGTATCATTATGCTGTTGGATCCATTGTTACCTTAGTTGCGATCTTGATCGTATTTGTTGTTGCATTTAAATGCTTTAGCTAGAGAGTTATTTGTTTGTTGCATTTAAGTGTTGTATGAACTTTATGTATGAACTTGTATTAATTTGGTCTATTCGGTGTTGTGTAATGAAGATGAGCCGGCAATGGATGTACGATGACCGATGCTCTCCCCAGTTCGTTGAGGGCGTGCGTACTTTTCTGCTTGTGGCTGAGGCAAACAAGCGGGCGGATGGTTTTATGCCTTGTCCATGTGCTCGCTGTAAGAATGGTCACAATTACTCTACGTCAAGAACCATTCACGTCCACCTGTTTAAGACCGGTTTCATGCCCCATTATAATGTTTGGACCAAGCACGGAGAAAGAGGGGTTATGATGGAAGACAATGAAGAAGAAGAGGACGACGACAGCTATCCTGGCCATGGGTTCCCTGAATACGATGATACAACAATGGGGGAAGAAGCTGAGCCGGTAATGCGGGAAGAAGCTGAGCCGGCAATGCGGGAAGAAGCTGAAGAAGAGGCATCAGATGAGCCCGTTGATGATCTAGGTCGGGCCATTGCTGATGCAAAGAGAAACTGCGCAAGTGATTTGGAGAAGAAGAAGTTGCAGCGCATGTTAGAGGATCACAAAAAATTGTTGTACCCGAATTGCGTAGGTGACAAGAAAAAGCTGGGCACCACACTGGAATTGCTGCAATGGAAGGCAGAGAATGGTGTATCTGACAAGGGATTTGGAAAGTTGCTGGTAATGATAAAGGATATGCTTCCAGAGGACAACGAATTGCCCGAGAGTAACTACGAAGCAAAGAAGGTTGTCTGCCCTCTAGGGTTAGAGGTGCAGAAGATACATGCATGCCCTAATGATTGCATCCTCTACCGCGGTGAGTATGAGGATTTGAACGCTTGCCCGGTATGTGGTGCATTGCGCTATAAGATCTGCCGCGATGACCCTGGTGATGTCGAGGGCCGGCGCCCCAGGAAGAAGATTCCTGCCAAGGTGATGTGGTATGCTCCTATAATACCACGGTTGAAACGTTTGTTCCAAAACAAAGAGCATGCCAAGGCGATGCGATGGCACAGAGAAGACCGTAAGAAAGACGGAAAGTTGAGAGTACCCGTTGACGGGTCGCAGTGGAGAAAAATCGAAAGAAAGTACGGGAAGGAGTTTGCAGATGACGCAAGGAGCGTATGGTTTGGTCTAAGCGCAGATGGCATTAATCCTTTTGGGGAGCAGAGCAGCAACCATAGCACCTGGCCTGTGACTCTATGTTTGTATAACCTTCCTCCTTGGTTGTGCATGAAGCGGAAGTTCATTATGATGCCAGTGCTCATTCAAGGCCCTAAGCAACCCGGCAACGACATTGATGTGTACCTAAGGCCATTAGTTGAAGAACTCTTACAACTGTGGAATGGAACAGGTGTACGTGCGTGGGATGAGCACATGGGGGAAGAATTTGACCTAAAGGCGTTGTTGTTTGTGACCATCAATGATTGGCCTGCTCTCAGTAACCTTTCAGGACAGACAAACAAGGGATACCGCGCATGCACGCACTGTTTGGACGATACCGACAGTATATATTTGGCTAATTGTAAGAAGAATGTGTACCTGGGACATCGTTGATTTCTTCCGAGCAGGCATCCCGTAAGAAAGAAAGGCAAGCATTTCAAAGGTGAGGCAGATCACCGGACGAAGCCTCGCCACCGTACTGGTGCTGATGTACATGATATGGCCAAGGATTTGAAGGTGGTCTTTGGAAAGGGTCCTGGTGGACAACCTGTTCCGAATGACGCTGACGGATGCGCACCCATGTGGAAGAAGAAATCTATATTTTGGGACCTGCCCTATTGGAAAGACCTCGAGGTCCGCTCCGCAATCGACGTGATGCACGTGACGAAGAATCTTTGTGTGACCCTGCTTGGCTTCTTGGGCATGTATGGGAAGACAAAAGATACACCTGAGGCACGAGAGGACCAGCAACGTATGCACGGAAAAGACGGCATACATCAGGGTCATGCAAGCTACGCTCTTACCAAAGAAGAGAAGGAAATCTTCTTTGAATGCCTGCTCAGTATTAAGGTACCGTCTGGCTTCTCGTTGAATATAAAGGGAATAATAAACATGGCAGAGAAAAAGTTCCAGAACCTAAAGTCTCATGACTGCCACGTGATTATGACGCAACTGCTTCTGGTTGCATTGAGGGGGCTTTTACCGGAAAACGTTCGATTAGCCATTGTGAAGCTATGTGCATTTCTCAATGCAATCTCTCAGAAGGTAATCGATCCAGAAATCATACCAAGGTTACAGAATGATTTGGTGCAATGTCTTGTCAGTTTCGAGTTGGTGTTCCCACCATCCTTCTTCAACATCATGACGCACGTCCTAGTTCACCTATGCGAAGAGATTAACGTTTTGGGTCCTGTATTTCTACACAATATGTTCCCCTTTGAGAGGTTCATGAGAGTCTTAAAGAAATATGTTCATAACCGTGCTAGGCCAGAAGGAAGCATCTCCACGGGCCGTCAAAATGAGGAGGTCATTGAGTTTTGTATTGACTTTATTCCTGACCTTAAGCCGATTGGTGTTCCTGAATCGCGGCATAAGGGCAGACTGGATGGAAAAGGCACGCTAGGAGGGGAACAAATAATATGTATGGACGGACATTCTCTCACTGAAGCACACTACACAGTTCTACAGAATTCCGCCTTGGTGGCTCCGTATATGGATGAACACAATAATTTGCTACGCTCCAAACACCCGGAGCGGTCTGATGACTGGATTACACGTGAACAAACCAGGAGTTTCGCCAGCTGGTTGCAAGCACGTACCATGCATGACACCTCTATTGAAGATGACCTGTACTTGCTGTCCCAGTTACCATCTTCGAATATAATGACTTTCAAAGGGTACGAGATAAATGGTAATACATTTTACACGATCGCCCAAGATAAGAAGAGCACCAACCAAAACAGTGGTGTCCGCTTTGATGCAGAAACCAAGACGGGAAAGGAAACATATTATGGTTATATACAGGACATATGGGAACTTGACTATCGACGTGGTTTGAAGGTCCCTTTGTTTCGGTGCAAATGGGTCAATATGACACGAGGCGGGGTAACGGAAGACCCGCAGTACGGAATGACAACAGTGGATCTCAACAATCTTGCGTATGCAGACGAACCATTCGTCCTAGCCAATGATGTGGCACAGGTTTTCTATGTGAAGGACATGTCTACCAAGCCAAGAAAAAGAAAAGATAAGGAAGCGAATGCATCGTACGATGAGTCAAAGCGGCACATAGTTCTTTCTGGGAAGAGAAACATCGTGGGAGTGGATGACAAGACAGACAAGTCAGAAGATTATGAAAAGTTTGATGAAATTGCTCCATTCACAGTGAATATTGACCCGAGCATCCCGTTAAATGATGAAGATTTTCCATGGCTACGACGCAAAGGGACACACGCGAAGAAAAAGTTTCACACCCAAAGATCTGGGATGTGATCGGCTTAGCTATCATGACTTTCTTCTGTGTTTCACACCCAGGAGGGAATCTCTGTAATAGTTAGGGTAGCTAGTTATGTGTTTTGGCATTTGAAACGCGAAGAAATTTTATGTGCAAGCAAATTCTTTCATGCATTTATTGATTTTTTTCCAGCTAAATGACCCTGAAATTGAAAAGCATTTCAAATGAACTCAGAAAAGGATGAAAGTTGGCATGGTATCATAATTTCACCCACATAGCATGTGCAAAGAAGTAGAGAGGGTTACCGCAAAAACTGGATATACTTCGTGTACAAAATGGACAATCTGTTTCGAAGTATCAGGGTTTCGGACGAAAACTCATCCGTTACAAAGGCATTTCATTTTTAAATAACTTAAGCATTACCAAATTGAATATAATGATAAAACACACTAATATTAAACATAAGAAAAAAGAATCACTGGAAAATGTATTTTAAAAGTTAAGTTATTCACAAACTAGTGATTCACACAAATTTCAAATAATTCAAAATTTAAATTATTCAAATTTAAAAACTACCGGCACTAACTGAAAGTTTCTAAAAACTATCAAAAATATTCACAAAGAAACTCTAAATACAGCAAAAAACAACTAAAAATAAATAAAACAAAATAAATAAAGCAGAAAAGAAAAAACTAAATGAAAAAAGCCCACCTACCGGGCCACAGCGGCCTGCATACGACTAGAAACCCAACCTGTTGTTGGGCCAGGATGCAGGCCCGCAAGCCCAATGGGCCCCACAGGGCAGAGTAGCAGAGGTAGGCCCAGAAGGCCTGCATTAGAGAGGAGTTCGAGACAGCAGCGGCGGCGGGGCTTATAAGCAGGTGTGAGCGCCCTTCGGCTAGCGAGGTGGGACGAAACTTCTGCGCCCCTCGCCTGGCAGCGCAACCCCTTTAGTACCGGGTCGTGGCACCAACCGGTACTAAAGGGGGGCCTTTAGTACCGGTTGGAGCCAGGAACCGGTACTAAAGGGGGGTGCTCCCCCCCCCCCCGCTTGGCCTGGCCAAAACAGGCCTTTAGTACCGGTTGGTGGCTCCAACCGGTACTAAAGGTGTCCCCTATATAAGAAGCACTTCGAAAATTTTCAGTTTCTCATCTCCCACTTCTCTCTGCCGCCGCCCCGTCCCGCGCCGTCGCCGCCCCCGTCGCGCCGTCCCCGTCGACTCCGCGACGCCCCCGTCCTCGTCGCGTCGTCCCCGTCGACTCCACGGCACCCCCGTCGCCGTCCCGGTCGCCGATCCCCTCGCTTCGCCGTCGCCGTCGCCTTTGGATCGACCTCGCCCTCGCCGTCGCCTCGACCTTGCCCGCGCGCGCTGTGAGCCCCTCCCCCGGCCCCTCTCCTCGTCTCCAATCGATCGTAGCGCACACCGGCGCCAGCGCCGACCGTGCGCACACACACACGCGCGCGCGCACACACACACTACATGCACACACACACACACTACACACACACTAGACGCGCACACACACACAATTTTTCTGTTTTTAGCTTTTAGTTTTTTCTATTTTTCATACCAAGTTTTAGATGAATTAATTAATTAGATTAGATTAATGTCAAATAGTATGTAGAAATGTTAGTTATAATATATATATAATGTCAAATGTTATAGAAATGTTAGTTATATAGAAATGTTAGAAATTTTGGAAATGTTAGTTTTAGCTAGCTAGATGAATTAGATTAATTTCAAATTGTTAGACGATGATCGATGTTTTTTTAGTTTCTTATATTTTTAGTTATAAAATTTAGAATTTGCATATATGAAATCATCACAATCCATCATTTAAAAAATGTTACTTTACTTTTGCGGCATATAGTATTTTGTTGTCGACGATGCCTGGCCCGACACGTCCGCGACGACGTCCTGCTTCAGAGGACCCATGTCCGGGACTGGGCTCCGCCGGGCTGGCACTGGGAGGTGCTACCTTCAGGGGCGCGACGCTTGGTGAGGAACCCGGCCCCGGGTCCCGTCGTCGACCCTCATATCCTTTGGTGGCATTCACGTGGGCCACTTTCGGTGCGGAGGGAGCCGGCCCCGCCGGATGTGGTACGTCGCCGTGTCAGGGAGGAGGACGAGCACGTCCATTGCTACATGGCTGCTATGGACGTCAGGTTCTCCAATACCTGGCAGGTTCTTTGGGGAGATCACCCGAGCTATGATCCAGTGATGGTTCCTTCTCTTTGGGTGTCCACCGCCCGCACCTCAGGAACCGCGAGTGGCCTAGATTACTCTGTACTATTCGATCTTTATTAGTGCTAGCTAGTGATGTATTCAATATTATATCTATTATTCGAGATGATGTATTCAAGATTATATCTATTATTCGAGACGATGTATTCGAGATTATACTAAATTGTTTTATATTTCTTTTGGCATAGTTAAATAAAAGCTATGGCGGACAATACCGACAGAGATAGAGAACAGACCATGCTCGATATCATACGCGGGCCAGATGATGATCAGAATGAACAAGATTTTGACGGCTCCGAATTTCTAAACAACACCGGAGAGGGTGATATGATATTCGATCACGACGACCGAGAAGATGAAGTCATGAACTACGACGAAGAACATGTTGATCCTGAAACAACAAACACCGGCGAGGTATATATATTTATATAAGCAGGAATCTGGTGATCATCGCATGTTTTAAATGAGTTGAAGATATATTAACGAATCGATCTTTCTTCTTTCAGCCATCCGGATCGAGCAAATCTTCAGGCAAAAGGACGAAACGAGGCCCGAACAAAAAGTTGAAGGAGGGCGTAAAGTACAATATCGAGGCAATCAGACCTAATGGCGAACCATTAGCGCCTAAGAAGATTGCGGACAAGTTCGTTCGTCAGTGCGGAGTTATTGTGAAGGACCAACTCCCGATCTCCCTTCAAGAATGGAGAAAGCCAGCAAATCCACGTCCAGATGTTACTTTTGTCGACGAGAAGCAAAAAAATCTGCTTTGGGATACTCTCATGGAACATTTCACCTTACCAGATAATTTCACAGAAGCAGACGTGCGGAAAGTCAAGGACGCTACTTTTAGGAAGATGGCGGTTGCATTCAAGAACCACAAGAGAATGACGTGGGAGAAGTACGTCAAGGGAGGAAGGAAGACTCCAGTATTCGAGGGGATACTAGAGAATCAAAGTGCTCATTGGGACGATTTCGTGAAATTCAAGGATTCAGAATTAGCTAAGGAACGGTCGAGAATAAACAAGGCCAATGCCGAAAAAAGGATAAGTTCCATAAGCTGGGGCCAGGTGGCTACGCGGTGGCAATGCCTAAGTGGGATAAGTCTGAGAAAGAGATGGAGGATGCAGGTGTCACTCCGGTTAGTAAGAGCTGGCCCCCCAGGTGCAGGACTTGGTTCTATGTGCATGGGGGGGGGAGTTGGACCCGAAGACAGGCAATGTTTCAACGAAGGCATGTCTGAACGGAGCCGACGATGCGCTACTTGTTGCAATAGAAGAGGCTCGATCGGGGGTGTTCCAGCCCAACAGAGAGAACGACAAGCTTACGCGTGCCCTGGGAAATCCTGAACACCCGGGAAGAACACGAGGCAAGGGCGCTATTCCGTGGTATGAGGGGTTTTCGGACTGGAACGCCGACTACAGAACCCGTGCGAGAAAGAAGATTGCGGAGGAGAAGAAGAGGAAGATGGAGGAGGAGCAAAGGAAGCTCGACTATGAACGCCTTCAAGGCCTAGAAGCAAGTCAAGCGGAATTGGCAGCTAAATTCCAGCGGCAGCAGGAGCAGATCGACTCACTTAGCCAGCAAAGGGGGTCTCAGCAGCTGCAGCAGCTAGCGGATGATCCAGCATTGGATACCACCACCCCATCCATGCCGAGAAGCAGCGTGGGTTCCGCCCCGGGCGACGCAGTAGTGCTGGATAGATACCCCGTGGATGACATCACGGAGAACACTAACTGCGAGCTACACTTCAAAATGAAGAACATATCCATGAAGGTGGCGGACGCCGTTGCTTTTTCAAATTCCCCCGAGGCAACCTTCCATTGCAACCCGATTCCAGCGGGCTATGCTCGTGTCTTGGTTGATGAGGTGGTGGACCAATATTCGGGGCTAGAGCTTGACATTCCCAGAGATGATGAGGAGCACACACTCGGAGATGCCAAACATCGTATCATCCTATGGAGAAAGGATTGCATCATTTTTCGAAGGCCACCGACACCGCGTCACCCGACTCCTTGTCGAAGTCCGCCACCGAGTCAGCAGACTCCCGCTCCTCCAAGTCCACCAACGCGTGAGGCCACTCCTCCTCCTCCAAGTCCGGCAAAGTGTCAAGCCACTCCTCCTCCAAGTCCGGCACAGCTTCAGGCCACTCCTCCTCGTCCAACTCAGCCTCGTCAGCCGTCTCCGCCGCCTCAGCAATCGCAGAAGAGACACCCCGCAGCTATGGTGCGTAGCGGTACCAGTCGAGGTCATAGTACAGGAAGTACAGGCGGAGGCAAGCGATATAAATATGGTCCAAACCTCACTACTCCTCTTCCTGTGAGGGCTTACGACAGGACCGAGGAGCAAACCAACGCCATAGTGCGGGCAGAAGTCGACGCCCATTTTGGACCGAAACCGCCACCGCCGCCAAGGGAGAAAGTGCCTGTGGAAGTAGTTGACCACTTCATTCATATGGCTCAACCACCAGCTCCTAAGCCTGTTGACACAGACTATGAGCGCCACATCAGGAAGTTACATCGACAACGTCTACAGAAGGAGGCGAGCTCGAGCTCGAGCAAACAACAAGCAGTTGTCGAAAAAAGCGGGAAAACCGTTGCCCAGCTGGGAGAACAGGCGGTGCAATCGACCCCCCCGCTTGTTGTGCCGACAACACGTGACAGTACGCGCGCCCAATATTATTGTGGCCAAACAGTTTATGTTCCCGAGGTGGGCGATGTGGTAATAACCCAGGAGCATATAATGCAGGCTGAAGAACTCAAGATCACTATTGGACAGCTCCTCGAGATCGAGGACATGCCTGTGATTACAGAGGAGGAAATAAAACGGAAATATGTCCGGGGCCAACCTTTGGTCAAGCCAGAAGATGTCAAGAAGCTCCCAACGAGAATGTATGAATTGCATCAATGGTACATGGACATTACCAAGAGATCCGATCGAGAGTCCCTCATGGTGTATGTCAAGAAGGATCATTACTACCATGAGAAAGCTGTGGCCGTTGAGTATTCTGAACTGTTTCAGTTATACAATCAAGACGCACTCGACAAATCTATCGTCAGTTGCTATTGTCTGTAAGTGATTTCTTTCTGTAATTAATTTAAGTCTCAAGCTAGCTGTAGTGATCCTTTTGATCAATCATTACCTGTAATTATCCTCACTATATTCTTTTCTGTGGTATTATGCAGGATGAAGATGTATGAAATGAGAAAAGGTGGACGCTATGGCATTGGGTTCATTGACCCAAACACCGTTAATCAATACACATGGAAAATGAGCAAGTATTATGAAAAGAAGGTAGAGGACAGCATGCTAGAGTTCTTGAAGGGCCTCAAATACAATGAAGATATACTACTTCCTTACAACTTCGAGTGAGTCACACTTTCTTGTACTACAAATTCTCTGTTTTTGCCTACTAGCTAGCTACATGTTTTTGCTTACATATGCCCGCTTAATTAAGACATGCAAACGTGTGTGCATGCAGATTTCACTGGATCTTGTGTATCATTAAAGTTGACACCGGAACAGTTGAAATACTGGACTCGCTACTCAAAGCAAATAGTGACTACAACATCTTGTATGGGATAGTCAACAGGTAATTTCAATCATTATTAACTATGTATCTCGGCCTATTTAGTTCGTCATTTCATGATATGAACTATTTAATAACCCCTTTATTCATTTTCTTTGTCGGCGGGCAGGGCTTGGGCAAGGTTCATCAGCGTCACGGAAGGCGAATGGAAACCACAGCTGAAATGGTTTCGATCCAAGGTAAGTAATTAAGTAGTACTAGCTAGCTAGCTAGCTGCCATCTCTTTAATTATCATGCTTGATTAATTATTATCTGATCAAATTAAATTCCATTCTCGTAATAAAGGCCCTGAAGCAGGCGCAGGGGACTAATCTGTGTGCATACTGCGTTTGCGAGAACATTCCATGATGGCGTCCGAAAGGAGCAGATCTCAAAGACAGGAATGGGTACGCTTGTCAGAACACTATTCACAATTTTTACACCATTATCGATATCTAGTCACAAAACTAATACACATGCATATTGATCTCCTTGTTAACAGTTCAAAGAGGTGCGGGACAAGCTCCTAGAAACGGAGCGCGTAGAAGCACTTCAAGAGGAAATAGCGGGATTTTTGCTCGACCAGGTCATAAATCCGAAGGGAGAATACTATTACCCGCTACCGCCCCCATCGAACATGTCATGAACCACTTTCAATTGTCATCGTGCTCCGAAGGCACCAATTAGGCTAATGCCACTGGCTCCGAAGGCAACATGCATATGTAGGAGAAATTGTATATAGCTATACATGTGTGTATGTGTAAATTAATATGGTGGTTTGTGAGACATTGATGATATATATATATATATGATTGGTTCTACTAGAAATTCTATTTTTATATATATATGCATAACGTGTACAATGTGTAGTACCGTAAAATACCAGCAAATGAAAAAGAATTAAAATGGAAAACACAAAATTAAATGAAAAAGAAATCATAAAACCAAAAATCCCCCAAACATTTTAGTACCGGTTGGTGTTACCAACCGGTACTAAAGGGCTCCCGGCCCCCGGAGCTGGCTCGTGCCACGTGGTTGCCCTTTAGCACCGGTTCGTGCTGAACCGGTACTAAAGGGGGGGGGGCTTTAGTGCCGAAATGTTAGTGCCGGTTCCGAAACCGGCACTAAAGGGCCTTACGAACCGGTGCTAATGGCCCGTTTTCTACTAGTGTGTAGGGGGTTCCCTTGCAGTCTTTCTGTCAAAAAAACCTATGTCGGGTTATCAAGACCATGTATTTCTTCAGTAGGTGATAAATTCTTAACATCTTCAGCTTTAATACCTTTTTATTTCATAGATTTCTTTACCTCTTCCATATCTTCAGGACTGAGAAATAGAATACCTCTTTTCTACGGAGTTGGCTTAGGAGTTGGTTCAGGAAGTGTCCAATCATTATCATTACTCAATATATTATTCAATAGCAATTCAGCTTGCTCAATAGTTCGTTCCCTGAAAACATAATCAGCACAACTATCTAGGTTGTCCCTAGAAGCATCGGTTAGTCCATTATAAAAGATACCAAGTATTTCATTTTTCTTGAGAGGATGATTAGGCAAAGCATTAAGTAATTGGAGACGCCTCCCCCAAGCTTGTGGGAGACTCTCTTCTTCAATTTGCACAAAGTTAAATATTTCCTTTAAAGTAGCTTGTTTCTTATGAGCTGGTAAATATTTTTTAGAGAAGTAGTAAATCATATCCTGGGGACTACGCACACAACGAGGAGCAAGAGAATTAAACCCTAACTTAGCATCACCCTTTAGTGAGAAAGGAAACAATTTAATAATATAGTAATAGGAAAAAAATTCCTCATGAGTAAATAGGGTAGCTATATAATTCAATTTAGTAACATGTGCCACAACAGTTTCAGATTCATAACCATAGAAAGGATCAGATTCAACCAAAGTAATTAACTCAGGATCAACAGAGAACTCATAATTCTTATCGGTAACAAAGATAGGTGAAGTAGCAAACTTAGGATCATATTGCATTCTAGCATTCAAAGATTTTTCTTTCAGCTTAGCTAACAATTTCTTAAGATCATCTCTATCATTGCAAGCAAAAAAGTCTCTAGCAGTTTCTTCAAACATAATATAACCCTCAGGTACAACAGAAAGTTCATACCTAGGAGAGCTAGTATTATCAGGTGTTTCAAAGTTTTCAGTTTCAATAATTTCATCAGTTTCAGAAATATCACCATCTTCAGCATAATCAATAGTCCTAACTCTAGCAAGATGTTCATCAAGTAATTCACCCAGTGGCACAGTTTTATCAAGCCAAGTGGTAGCATCATAAGCATCATTCATAGTAGAAGTAGCATCGTCAATAACATGCGACATATCAGAATTAATAGCAAGTGTAGCTGTCGCAAGCTTACTCAAAACAGAAGGTGAATCAAGTGCAGAGCTAGATGGCACTTCCTCACCTCCCCTCATAGTAGAGGGATAGATCTTTGTTTTGTTGTCTTTCAGATTCCTCGTAGTGATCAACAGATATAAATTCCCAGTGACTTAGAGAATAGAGCTATGCTCCCCGGCAACGGCACCAAAAAAGGTCTTGATAACCCACAAGTATAGGGGATCACAACAGTTTTCAATGGTAGAGTATTCAACCCAAATTTATTGATTTGACACAAGGGGAGCCAAAGAATATTCTCAAGTATTAGTAACTGAGTTGTCAATTCAAGCACACCTGAAAGACTTAATATTTGTAGCAAAGTATTTAGTAGCAAAGTAATATGGAAGTAACGGTAATGGTGGCAAAAGTAACGGTAGCAGTTTTGTAGCAATCATAACAGTGGCAACGGAAAAGTAACGTAGCAAAGATCAATATAAAACAAACTCGTAGGCAATGGATCAATGATGGATAATTGTGTCGGATGGAATTCATCATGCAACAGTTATAACCTAGGGTGACACAGAACTAGCTCCCATTCATCAATATAATGTAGGCATGTATTTCGAATATAAGCATACATGCTTATGGAGAAGAAATTCCATGACATCTTTTGTCCTACCCTCCCGTGGCAGCTGGGTCCTATTGGAAACTAAGGGATATTAAGGCCTCCTTTTAATAGAGAACCGGAACAAAGCATTAGCACTTAGTGAATACATGAACTCCTCAAACTACGGTCATCACCGGGGTTGCCGGATCATAACACATAGTAGGTGACTATAACTTGCAATATAGGATCAAGAACACACATATATTCATGAAAACATAATAGGTTCAGATCTGAAATCTTGGCACTCGGGCCCTAGTGACAAGCATTAAGCATAGTAGAGTCATAGCAACATCAATCTCAGAACATAGTGGATACTAGGGATCAAACCCTAACAAAACTAACTCGATTACATGATAAATCTCATCCAACCCATCACCGTCCAACAAGCCTACGTTGCATTTACTCACGCATGGCGGTGAGCATCATGAAATTGGTGATGGAGGAAGGTTGGTGATGATGATGGCGAAGATTTCCCCTCTCCAGAGCCCCGAACAGACTCCAGATCTGGCCTCCCGATGAAGAACATGGGGTGACGGCGGCTTCGTATTGTAAAATGCGATGAATCCTACTCTCTGTTTTTTCCCTGAACGTGAATATATGGAGTTGGAGTTGAGGTCGGTGGAGGTCCAGGGGACCCACAAGGCAGGGGCGCGCCCTAGGGGGGTGGGCGCGCCCTCCACCCTTGTGGACAGCCAGTGGATCCCCCTCTGTTGATTCTTTTGCCAATATTTTTTTATTCCAAAAATATTCTCCGTGAAGTTTCAGGTCATTCCGAGAACTTTTATTTCTGCACAAAAATAACACCATGGCAATTCTGCTGAAAACAGTGTCAGTCCGGGTTACATCCATTCAAATCATGCAAATTAGAGTCCAAAACAAGGGCAAAAGAGTTTGGAAAAGTTGATATGATGGAGACGTATCATGGTTTTGCGTAGGTAAGAATGGTTCTTGCTAGTTACCCGTTGTAGCCAGTAAAACTTGCAACAACAAAGTAGAGGACGTTTAAGTTGTTTTTGTAGGGCATGTTGCGATGTGATATATATGTGGATGTATGAGATGGTCATGTTTTGTAACAAGTTCACGACTTGCATGTCGATGAGTACAACAACCGGCAGGAGCCTTAGGGTTGCCTTTAATTATTGTATGACCTGCTGATACGTCTCCAACGTATATATAATTTATGAAGTATTCATCCTGTTATATTATCATTCTTGAATATTTTACAATCATTTTATAGCAACTTTATATCATTTTTTGGGACTAACCTATTGACCCAATGCCTAGTGCCAGTTGTTGTTTTTTGCTTGTTTTTTACATCACATGAAATCAATATCAAAGGGAGTCATCCAAACACCGTGAAACTTTTTGTGGATTGTTTTATGGACCAGAAGACATCCAATGAGCCCAGGCCTTCTCGGGTGGGTTGTGCCCACCTCGGTGGCCTCCCGTACCCCCTCTTCACCCTATAAACCGTCAAAAATTCCAAAAAACCTCAAGGTTACCCTAGATCGGAAGTTCCGCCGCCGCAAGCCTGTGTAGCCACGAGAAACCAATCTAGACCCCGTTCCGGCACCCTGTCGGAGGGGGGGGGGGTCATCACCGGTGTCCATCTTCATCATCCCGGCGGCCACCATGATGAGGAAGGAGTATTCCACCCTCGGGGCTGAGGGTTTGTACCAGTAGCTATGTGTTTAGTCTCTCTCTCTCTCGTGTTCTTGAGATGTCATTATCTTGATGTGTCGCGGGCTTTGTTAATATAGTTGGATCATATGGTTTTTTCCCCTCTCTATCCTGTTGTGATGAATTGATTTTTCCCTTTTAGATCTCATTTTATCGGATTGAATACTTTTATGGAGTTGAGAGTACTTGGTATATTCTCGCATATGAATACACGTGGTGACAATGGGGTATTATTTTGATTCACTTGATATATGTTTTGGCACTCAACTCGCGGATTCCTGAGGTGACATTGGGGTAATCTACGCATAGGGGTTGATGCACGTTCTTGTCTTTGTTTCTTCGGTAGAAATCTTGGGGCACTCTTTGCGGTTCTTTGTGTTGGATTGAGTATTATGAATCTAAAATTATTTGGTATTATTTTAGTACGAACTCTTGGATAGATCAATCGAAAAGAATAGCTTTGAGGTGGTTTTGTACCCTACAAACAATTTCTTCTTATTTTCTCCGCTAGATAGGAACTTTGGAGTGATTCTTCGTTGCACGTTGAGGGATGGTTATATGATCCAATTGTATTAGCATTGTTAAGATATTTCACTAGCGAAAGTACGGACCCTAGGCCTCATTTTTAAGCATTGCAATGCCGTTTGTGCTCATTTTTGTTACATGCTACCTTGCTGTTGTTTATTGTCACTATCACAAAAATCAATATCTACTATTATTACTACACTTGTATCACCATCTCTTCGTTTAACTAGTGCACCTATATAAATTACCATTGTATTTGGTGTGTTGCGGACACAAGAGACTTTTTATTATTTGGTTGCAGGGCTGTTTGGGAGAGACCATCTTCATCCTACACCTCCCACGGATTAATAAACCTTAGATCATGCACTTGAGGGAAAATTGCTACTGTCCTACAAAACTCTGTGCTTGGAGGCCCAGCATGAGTCTACAAGACTAAAGTTGCATAGTATACATCAAGCTCTTTTCTTGCAATGTTGCCAGGGAGGTGAGTGCTTGAAGGTATATCTTTAGATCTTGCAATCGAATCTTTTAGTTTCTTGTTTATCACTAGTTTGGTTTATAAAAGAAAACTACAAAAAAATGTAGATTGGGTTACCTCAAGTTGTTCTTTATCTTTATAATGTTTATCTTGAGAATAAGGATTCTAATAATTGTGCTCAATTGCTAGAAAAAGAATTCAACAAAATTTATGGCATAAAAATGTTGGATGATGGGCATGATTGCAATATTGCTAGTTCGAATTCTTTGAATATCCATGATGTTAATGATGATTGCATTAGTCATGATAATGATGTCTCCAATAAGAATGTCAATTTTTGCGGAGTGAATTGGGAGTGAAAATGCACACCAAAAAGGGAAGATAGAATTTTTACGAAACATAAATATTTAGAAAAAAATAATTCGCAAGAGAGGCTAGATGATTGTGCTGGAAGATTTAATTTTTCTCGCCATGCTTGTGAACTTTGCAATGAACGTGGTCATTTAAATCTCCAATGCAAATTGTTTCATGATCAAATCGTGTCCAAAAATTGTGATACCTTGATTATCCTTGAGCATCATAAAGAGCTTAGTCTTCTTTTGGGGTATGAAGAAATGAAACATATAACTGAGGGTATTCCAAAATTTCATATCAAGAGATTTCTTGATTTTGATCTAGAGGAAATTTATATGTTTTGTGCGATAAATTGCATTGAGAATCCTTATATTGCCAACTATCTAAAGACAAGAAAACAAATAGAATATGAAGAGAGTACTAATGAAAGGGAAAATATTTCCCAATACCCTCCTAGTGTTTATTATGATGAATCAGGTAACGAGGAGGAGCTTCCTATCCAATCAATCTCTTCAACAAGAAGCTTGAAAAATTGATTATACCCATACGTGGGGTGGTGAAGAAGAAGAAAAGAAGAAAGAATAGAGGTAAAAATGTATCTCTCCCAAATAATGTTGTTCCTATTATTGTTGTGCCTCATGAAAATGAGTCAAAAATAATTGTGGAAGATGATGCACTTGATGATGATTTTGTTATGCCTATTGCTTTTTATGATAATTATGATTGGGAAGTTAATGATAATTCTTATAATCTTGGAAATCTTTTTGGCATCAACTTGGGAAATTATGATGATAGCAATTGTTATATCGTTGGTGCTATTCATACTATTAATGATGAGAGTGATTATTCTTATGATATGACAAGCCACAAGCATGGGGATGCTATGTTTGATGAGAATGACATGTTTGAGAATTTATTTGCTGCAATTAATGTTTGTCCCAAGCTTGGGGATGCTATGTTTAATGAACATGATATTTTTAGTCCCCCTACTTTGAACGATCAAATTTGCTATGATGATTGCATGCCTCCTATCTATGATGAAAACAAAGTTGCTACTTATGATGATTATTGTGATGATACTTATGTTATAAAAAGTAGTGATGATTATATTTATAAAAATTAAATAGTTTTGATTACCCTTTTTCTAAACATTACTCTTTTAATGTGGAAACAATTTATAGCATTCGAGTTTCATATGATACTCCCACCATTGTGAATGAGAAGAAATTTTCTTATGTGGAGAGTAATAAAATTTCTATGCTTGCAGATCATGAAAAGAATGTTTTATGTGATGGTTATATTGATGAATCTATTCATGATGGTACTAAAAATTATTATGAGAGAGGAACTCATGATTCATGATGCTCTTGTTATGTTTCAATCCTTATCTTTATGCGAGCATCATTGAACTCATCATGTCTAGCTTAAAAGGCATTAAAGAAAAGCGCTTTTTGGGAGACAACCCAACACTTTTACCTATTGTTTTGTGTGTTCACGTAATTATGCTACTGTAGTAATCACGTTTTATTGCTTTCATTTCAATAAAGTGCCAAGTAAGATTTTTGGGATGGTTTATGGTGATAGTTGATTTGATCTTGCTGAAAAACAGAAACTTTTGCACTTAGGGAAATAATTCTCATTTTAACATAGGCGTGATAAAATGTTGATTCATTTTTCAGAAGATTGATAGACAAATTGCCCAGGTTGTTCTAATTTTTCAGAATTTTGGAGTAGCAGAAGTATGGTCGGAGTCCAGATTACTATAGACTGTTCTGTTTTTGACAGACTCTGTTTTCAATGCATAGTTTGCTTGTTTTCTAGTTTCTATGGCTTATATTGCTCAATATAAATTGTGGAAATGATATGCTATAGTAGGCATTGTGTGGAAACAATTATGAATCTTGTCTTTGACAGTACTAAAGTGAAATGGTTTGCTCTTTATCATACTAACCTATCTCACAAAGTTCTGTTAAGTTTTATGTGATTGAAGTTTTAAAGTTTTGGGTGAGATGTTGATATGAGGAGAATAAGGAGTGACAATACCCTAAGCTTGGGGATTCCCAAGGCACCCCAAGTTAATATCCAAGGAGTATCCAAGCAACTAAGCTTGGGGATGCCCCGGAAGGCATCCCCTCTTTCGTCTCCAACATTATCGGTAACCTCACTTGGAGCTACATTTTTATTTGTCACATGATATGTGTTTTGCTTGGAGCATCATTTTATTTTGTTAGGATTTGCTTGCTGTTATTTAGAATAAGGTTTTGCATCTTTTATTTCAATAAAAGTGGCAAGGATAGCTGTAACATCCCAAATTTTCAATTTGGAATGTTATACATTAGGTCATCATGCATATCATATTTTATTTTGCTTTTGGTTTTGATACTAGAAATTCCTAAGCAACTCAAGGACCCACGGAGAGAGTTGGGGATTTCGTTATTTACATATTTGAGTTTTCTCAAATTATGTAAACAGGATCATTTGATTTTATTTATTTTATCATCAATTATTTCTATTACAAAAATATGAGAGAGGGAATAAAATGACTTTCCCAAAATATAGAAATATTGAGGATTTAATAAAAAAATCAAATAAGTTTTATTTCGGAGTTTTTCGGTATTTTTAATTGAATTTAGGAAAAATGCGCGTTTTTCAAAGTTGTAGTTTGGGCCCAGATAAATGTTCACTTTATCGGGCTTGATTTTAGAAACCCGGGAAAATTTATTTTGTGATTTTTGGAGTCCGTTTAGTATTTATTTTTATATTTCTTCCGAGCGGAATTATTTAAAAAAAACTCAGAACCGACTACGGGCCGTACTTGGCCAGGACTCCCTGGTCGGGGCCTTTATAAGGCGCCCGAGGCCCGAGCCGAGAGAGAGCCCAGCCGCCGCCGCCTAACCCTAGCCCCGCCCCCGCCGCCGCCGGAGCAGCGCGCCGCCCGAGGTTCGCCGCCGCCTCGTTTTCCGTGCTGTTTAAAAAAAAATTCTGTTCGTCGTTTTTCTTTTTCGTCGGATTTTTCGCGGTTATTTTCTGATCGCGATTTCTGATCCGATTTTCGTTTTAGTATAACTTTTCGCTCGTTTATCGGAATTAGGCGATTCAAGCGCCTGGAGTTTCGTCTCGAAACCCTATTTCCGAATAATCAACTTAAACATGTTTTTGCTACTGTAAAATTTGCCCTAGATCCAGATTACTAGAACGAAGTTGTTTTCTTTCGCCGTTTGATTTCTTTTGCTTCGTTCGATTTGATTCTTTTTGCAAACCAGGGTTCTTAAGTTGAACTTTCTGGTTAGATCTCTTATTTGAGTTTTACCTGTGCATTAGATGAGTACTTATTGTATGCTTGTTGTTTGTCTGCGATAGAATACCCGTAGTGCGCCGCCTGTTACTTCGAATCTCTAGGTTACGCGGATCATCAGCAAGGCAAGTAACACTTTGATCATACCTTTTCTACAACCCAGTTTTATTGCATTAGATCAATCCTCGCACATTGCATGATTAGGATCTAATTAAATTGTGGGATGGGAAGTAGATGAGGTAGTACCTATTACCTATTTATTATCAAACCCTTGGGAGTTACTTCTACGTTTGCTTATTATGCCATGCTATGCTAGTAGACGTGGATTGGGTGAGTGATATCCATGACAATTGTGAGATTGATAATTCAGGGTTTATCTAAGGTGGAAACCTAACACACATTTGGGTGGATTGAGGCACCTGGGGATTCCAGGACTTGCCTGTTTATATTTGGACCGCCACCCAGGCCCAAAGGGATCATGAGATTATTCATACTAGAAACTTCTGTGTGCAGCCACAAGCCATTATGGGCTCTAGCATAGTTGACTAAGTTGTGCGAACTCTTACAGGGTAGACTAGCAGATGTAGGGGAAAGTAGGTGTACCGGTCTATCTGTCGTAAGGTGCTAGCGCTTCTGAAAGACCGTGTCTCGGTCATCCGTCTTCTCAAACACCCTGTAGTGCGAGAAACCAAACGGAGGCGATCGAGTCTTGTGGGGAAAAGTGCGCAACCCTCTGCAGAGTGTAACAAACTAATCATGGTTAGCCGTGTCCCTGGTTATGGACATCTTGAGTATCTAGTACCTGGATTATCATGTGAATCTCAACATGTTACTCTAAATTAATTTTGTGGGGTTTTAATGATGTTACTTAATTGGGATTGAGAATGCTGTCAACCATTCTCAATGTTTAACAACCACCATGATAGTAATTAATTTTATTCCTTTGAAGTAGGGAAAAATTGGCTTTACGCAAAACAGTAACCATAGAGCTTTCCACCAGCCAAATATGCATATAGTATAGCTGTTGCATTCCATTACTCTCTATGTGTCACCTTGCCAGCATATTCCATGTGCTGACCCGTTTTCGGGCTGCAACGTTAATGTTGCAGACTTTTCAGACGACGATTGAGGAGTTTTAGGTCGTGGTTCTATACTCAGTGATGCCGTTGGAGTTGATGGACTCACTTATCTTCCAAGCCTTCCGCTGTTATCGTTATTAGATGGCCTTAAGCCATATTTATTGTAATAAGTTCTCTTTTGAGACACTCGATGTAATAAGTGTGTGATTGCTACTCTGTTATAAATCCTCCGAGTACTGTGTGGTGTCAGCATTACTGATCCAGGGATGACACCGGAGCACAGAGATCAGACTGTTTGAGGTCTGGTCGCTACAGAGATGGTATCAGAGCACACGCTGACTGTAGGACACGACCACTAAGCTAAAGACCTAGATCACTACTCACTCTCTTCACTTCTGACTTCTCATCTTTTCTACTCTTTAGGGTGGCGGATGCAAGGAACAAGTTCACCCAACCGGATGAAGGTACACCCTTTGGACGCCACTTGAAGGAAGTCACTAGATACCTGAACATAGGAGTACCAAGCTTCACGGGAACCTACAACGCCACTTTACCTGAAGAAGAACGCTGGATGATTCAAGTTCAAGTTCTAGGAAGGACGTTTATGCCAGTCACTGAACCCATAGAGTTTTCTTTTGATGCACCAACTTGGAGTCTAGGAAAGAGCATGGCAGCCCACATCGCCATGGGACGCATTGGAGAAATCTACCGCAAGGATCTCAAGGATACTATCTACCAGATTTGTGGACGCCGAGATGAACACTGGGAGATGATCAGCACCAGGAAAGATAGATCAATTGCAGCTTTTATCCAGGAGTTAAACCAGCACATTCGACGACAGGAGAATCAGATGTGCGCCGACATGATAGATCTGAAGAAGGCTAAGACTAGAATCAAGGAACTAGAGGAAGAACTCAAGGCTACGCGCGAAGATTATGAAGAAGAAATTGAAGTATTGGTGGAGAAGAATGATGATCTGATCAAGAAGATCGAAATATTTATGGGAGGCCCGACACCAGTAGATGAAGACGAAGAACCCAAGGAGATTAGCCCGGAAGACTACATCATCATCGACGGCACCGACTCGGAGCAAGATAGTAGCGATGATGACTATGTGGATGAAGCAGGAGCCGATATCATGGAGTCTACAACCGTAGAATATTTCTAGTAGACCACCTCATCAGTAGTAGTAGTCCACCATGTAAATATAGTAGTCCGAGCACTTTTGCGATAGTTAGATCGATTGTATGCCTTTGTTTGATTGAATGAAGTGAATTGTGTGCTTTTGCCTCATGTGCATATGGGTAGTGTTTTCTCTTTAGACCCCCTCTATTCTTATATCTCATCTTTTCTAAACCCTCAGATGCCTCTGAGACGTGACCCTGGATTTGCCTTTCCGCCGGAGCTCACCCAGTTGATCCAGCAGCAGAACACCTTGATGCAGTTGCTAGTTCAAAATCAGAATCAAGGGAACAACAACAACCACCCACCACCACCACCTGTTGACCACTTAGCCCGTTTTCTTAGGCTGAATCCGCCGGTGTTTTCCAGTAGCACCGAGCCGATAGTAGCAGATGATTGGCTCCGCAAGATAGCTAGGGAGTTGACCACAGCAGGATGCGCAGATGCGGAGAAGGTGAAGTTTGCCGCACATCAGTTAGAAGGACCTGCATCATCTTGGTTGGAGAATTTCACAGCCACCTTCCCAGTCGACACTGTCACATGGGACCAGTTTCAGCAGGCTTTTCGTACTGCCCATGTTTCAGCAGGAGCAATGGCCATGAAGAAGCGTGAGTTTCGTAACTTGCGCCAAGGAGGACGGACAGTTGGCCAGTATGTGGAGGAGTTTAGTAAGCTAGCACGTTATGCCCCAGATGACGTTGCTACAGATGCAGCTAAGCAGGAGAAATTCCTGGAAGGACTGAATGATGAGTTGAGTATGCAGTTGATGGTAGCCACCTTCAACAACTACCAGGAGTTGGTAGATCGTGCTCTTATGATTGAAGGGAAGCAGCAGCAAATTGAGAACCGCAAGAGGAAGTATGGACAAGGAAAGTATAATTCAGGAGCTCAGCAGAAGCCTCGTTTTACCCCTAGACCGGGAGGACAATTTCAGCATACCCATGCAGTAGGTAGCTCACACAATCACAATGGCACCAAGAATGGTAATGGGAATGGAGGAAGCAATGGCCAGAACCGCAGCACCCCATCAACCCCAGCCAAGAAGGACTTGAGCCACGTCACTTGCTATAAGTGTTCGAAGCCAGGACATTATGCAAATGACTGTCCTGAAGGACAAAACAACAATGGAAGCTCTGGAAAGAAGCCGAACCTTTCAACAGGGGACAGGTGAACCACGTTAATGTGGAGGAGGTTGAAGCTCAGCCCGATGCAGTAATAGGTACGTTTTTGGTTAAGTCATTTACTGCACTTGTTCCTTTTGATACTGGTGCATCGCATTCATACATATCAAGGGGATTTGTGGAAAAGTATAGCCTGCCCACTAGGATTCTTAAAACACCTATGCTAGTAAGCTCACCAGGAGCGGAGTACATGGCCAGTCAAGGATGTTTTCAAGTGCCATTAAGTATAGGAAGGCATGTTTTCCCAACGGATTTAATTATTTTGGAATCCCAAGGACTGGATGTGATTCTTGGTATGGATTGGCTGTCGATGTATGGAGGAAACATCGATTGCGCCAGTAAGACAATTTTGCTCACAACGCCAGAAGGAAGAAGGATCAAGTATGTATCCCGACATGCACCAAATAGGACACAAGTAAATTCCTTATCAGGAGTTGTGCAGGAGGAAGTACTAGTGGTAAAGGATTTTCCTGATGTATTTCCCGAAGAGTTGCCAGGCATGCCACCGGATAGAGACATTGAGTTTTTGATTGAGCTTTTGCCAGGCACTAGGCCAATATCTAAGAGACCATATAGGATGCCAGCATAAGATTTGGTGGAAATTAAGAAGCAGATTAAGGAGTTACTGGATAAGGGATATATTCACCCAAGTTCTTCGCCTTAGGGATCACCAGTACTTCTAGTGGAGAAGAAGGATGGGTCGTTAAGGATGGTTGTTGACTATCGAGGATTGAATGAAGTAACAATCAAGAACAAGTACCCGCTACCAATGATCAATGATCTGTTTGATCGATTGCAAGGAGCTAAAGTGTTTTCCAAGATCGATTTGCGATCAGGATACCACCAGTTGAAGATTCGAGAACAGGATATTCCTAAGACAGCTTTTACCACCAGGTATGGGCTGTATGAGTATACCGTTATGTCATTTGGTCTGACTAACGCGTCTGCCTATTTTATGAACATGATGAACAAAGTGTTTATGGAGTTTTTGGATAAGTTCGTTGTAGTGTTCATTGTTGATATCCTGGTATATTCGAAGAATGAAGAGGAGCATAAGGAACATTTGCGTTTGGTACTTGGAAAGCTCAGAGAACACCAATTATACGCCAAGTTCAGCAAATGTGAATTTTGGTTGAAGGAAGTAGGATTCCTCGGACACGTTATATCTGGAGAAGGTATAGCAGTTGATCCCACTAAAGTTGAAACCGTGACCAAGTGGGAAGTCCCAACAACAGTTGGAGAGATCCAGAGTTTTCTTGGACTTGCAGGATACTACCGGAGATTTATTGAGAATTTCTCAAAGATCGCGAAACCTATGACGGAGTTGCTGAAGAAGGATACCAAGTTCAAATGGACTGATGAGTGTGAGGCAAGTTTCCAAGAGTTGAAGAAACGCTTGGTTACCTCACCAGTGTTGATTTTGCCAGATCAAACCAAGGATTATGAGGTGTATTGCGACGCTTCACGTCGAGGACTTGGAGCAGTGCTTATGCAGGAAGGGAGAGTTGTTTCGTATGCTTCACGACAACTGAAGCCCCACGAATTGAATTATGCCACGCATGATTTGGAGTTAGTAGCCGTAGTGCATGCATTGAAGACATGGAGACATTTCCTCATTGGAAATCATTGTGAGGTGTACACGGATCACAAGAGTTTGAAGTACATTTTCACGCAGAAGGAGTTGAACCTCAGACAAAGGAGATGGTTGGAGATTATCAAGGATTATGATATGAAATTACATTACCATCCCGGAAAAGCTAATGTAGTAGCTAATGCATTAAGCCGCAAGAGCCATGTCAATACGTTAATGACGGGAGAAATACCCAAGGAGTTAGTAGAAAATTTTCGTGAACTATGTTTGGAAATAGTTCCGAGAGGCTATGTAGCAGCATTGGAGATTCAGTCAACATTGATGGACAGAATCAGAGAAGCTCAAAAATCTGACAAGGAGATTGCTTCCATAAAGGAGAAGATGAAAGAAGGAAAAGCTAAAGTATTTCGTGAGGATGAGCACGACACCCTATGGTTTGAAGACCGTGTTTATATACCCAATAACCCGGAAATCAGAAAGTTGATTTTGCAAGAGGCACATGATTCACCATATTCGATTCACCCAGGAAATACCAAGATGTATTTGGATTTGAAGGATATTTTCTGGTGGACCGGAATGAAAAAGGATATTGCGGAGTATGTAGCAGTTTGTGACGTATGTCAGAGAGTAAAGGCAGAGCATCAGAAGCCAGCAGGATTGTTGCAACCATTGCCGATACCCGAATGGAAGTGGGATAAGTTAGGCATGGATTTTATCACGGGATTACCAAGGACTCGTTCAGGCTATGACTCGATTTGGGTTTTAGTTGATCAATTGACGAAGGTAGCTCATTTCATCCCAGTAAAGACCACTTACACCAGTGCTAGTTGGCAAAGATATACATGACCAGGATCGTATGTTTGCATGGAGTTCCGAGGAGCATCGTATCAGATAGAGGAACCCAGTTTACCTCAAAGTTCTGGAAGCAGTTGCATGAGACTTTGGGTACTAGGCTAGAATTTAGTACTACTTTTCACCCGCAGACAGATGGACAGACCGAGAGAGT